>NW_027478622.1:677757-832270 GCF_051014685.1 Ptiloglossa arizonensis | reverse complement strand
TTATGGTTTCTCAAGTATTCCTTAACTTCAAACTCCCATATCTCGCGACGGATTGACGAACTCGAGAAATTCATGTTGCACCTGAAAGTAGAAACTCGCCCGATTACATGTATGTGTGTGTTTTTCCCCTAGGCCATTGTAGTTATTGGTTCGAGTATCAGACCAGCGAATATTTTGATGATTTCTCAACCATTCCTTAACTTCAAACTCCCCATATCTCGCGAACGCATTGACGAACGCGAGAAATCCTGTTGTATCTGAAAGTAGAAACTCACCCGATTACAATGGTGTGTGTACTTTTCCTCTAGGCCATTCCAGTTATGGTTTCGAGTATCAGACTTGCGAAAATTTGATGGTTTCTCAATCATTCCTTAACTTCAAACTTCCATATCTAACGAACGATTGACGAACTCGAGAAATTCCTATTGCATCTGAAAGCAGAAACTCGCCCGAATACAATGGTGTGTGTACTTCACCCGAGGCCATTCCAGTTATTGGTTTCGAGTATCAGACCAGCGAAAATTTTGAAAGTTTTCTCAACCATTCCTTAACTTCAAGCTCCCATATCTCGCGAACGGATTGACGAACTCGAGAAATTCCTGTTGCACCTTGAAAGTAGAAAACCCGCCCGTTTACAAAGATATGTGAGTTTTCCCCCTAGGCCTTTGTAGTTATTGGTTTCGAGTATCAGGCCAGCCAAAATTTTTATGGTTTCTCAATCATTCCTTTACTTCAAACTCCCATATCTCGCAAACGGATTGACGAACTCGAGAATTTCCTATTGCATCTGAAATCAGATACTCGCCCAATTACAACGGTATGTGTATTTTTGCCCTAGGCCATGGTGGTTATGGTTTCGAGTATCATCCTTCCGAAAATTTTGATGGTTTCTCAACCATTCCTTAAGTTCAAACTTCCATATCTCGCGATCGGATTGACGAACTCGAGATTTCTTATTGCATCTGACAGCAGATACTCGCCCGATTGCAACGGTACGTGTATTTTTGCCCTAGGCCATAGTAGTTTATTGGATTCGAGTATCAGACATGCGAAAATTTTGATGATTTCTCAACCTATTCCTTAACTTCAAAACTCCCATATCTCGCGAACGCATTGACGAACTCGAGAAATTCCTGTTGCATCTGAAAGTAGAAACTCGCCCGATTACAACGGTATGTCATTTTTTCCCCTAGGTATTTGTAGTTATTGGTTTCGAGCATCACACTTGCGAAATTTTGATGGTTTCTCAACCATTCTTAACTTCAAACTCCCATATCTCGCGAACGGATTGACGAACTCGATAAATTCCTGTTGCATCTGAAAGTAGAATCTCGCCCGATTACAATGGTGTGTGTACTTTCCCCTAGGCATTCCAGTTGTTGGTTTTCGAGTATCAGACTTGCGTAAATTTTGATGGTTTCTCAACCATTCCTTAACTTCACACTCCCATATCTCGCGAACGGATTGCCGAACTCGAGAATTTCCTATTGCATAAGAAAACAGAAGCTCGCCCGATTACAATGGTGTGTATTCTTTTCCCCTAGGCCATTCCAGTTATTGGTTTCGAGTATCAGACCAGCCAAAATTTTTATGGTTTCTCAATCATTCCTTTACTTCAAACTCCCATATCTCGCGGACGGATTGACGAACTCCAGAAATTCCTGTTGTATCTGAAAGTAGAAACTCGTCCGATTACAACGGTATGTGTATTTTTCCCCTAGGCCATTCCAGTTATTCGTTTCCAGCATCAGAATTGCGAAAATTTTGATGGTTTCTCAACCATTCCTTAACTTCAAACTTCCATATCTCGCGATCGGATTGACGAACTCGAGAAATTCCTGTTGTATCTGAAAGTAGAAACTCGCCCGATTACAACGGTATGTGTATTTTTCCCCTAGGCCATTCCAGTTATTCGTTTCCAGCATCAGAATTGCGAAAATTTTGATGGTTTCTCAACCATTCCTTAACTTCAAACTTCCATATCTCGCGAACGGATTGACGAACTCGAGAAATTCCTGTTGCATCTGAAAGCAGAAACTCGCCCGATTTCAACGGTATGTGCATTTTTGACCTAGGCCATAGTATTTATTGGTTTCGAGGATCAGTCTTGCGAAAATTTTCATGGTTTCTCAACGATTCCTTCACTTCAAACTCCCATCTCTCCCGAACGAATTGACGAACTCGAGAAATTCCTGTTGCAGCTAAATGTAGAAACTCGCCCGATTACAACGGTATGTGCATTTTTGCCCTAGGCCATAGTAGTTATTGGTTTCGAGTATCAGACTTGCGAAAATTGTGATGGTTTCTCAACGATTCCTTAACTCCAAACTCCCAAATTTCCGAACGGATTGACGAACTCGAGAAATTCCTGTTGCGGCTGAAAATAGAAACTCGGCCGAATACAACGCTATGTGTATTTTTGCCCTAGGCCATAGTAGTTATTGGTTTCGAGTATCAGACTTGCGAAAATTTGGTGGTTTCTCAACCATTTCTTAACTTCAAACTCCCATTTCTCGCGAATGGATTGACGAACTCGAGAAATTCCTGTTGCATCTGAAGTAGAATCTCGCCCGATTACAAGGATATGTGTGTTTTTCCACTAGGCCTTTGTAGTTATTGGTTTCTGGTATCAGACTTGCGAAAATTTTGTTGGTTTCCCAACCATTCCTTAACTTCAAACTCCCATATCTCGCGAACGATTTGACGAACTCGAGAAATACCTGTTGCATCTGAAAGTAGCAACTCGCCCGATTACAATGGTGTGTGTACTTTTCCCCTAGGCCATTCCAGTTATTCGTTTCTAGCATCAGAATTGCCAAAATTTTGATGGTTTCTCAACCATTCCTTAACTTCAAACTCCCATATCTCGCGAACGGAATGACGAACTCGAGAAATTCCTGTTGCATCTGTAAGAGGAAACTCGCCCGATTACAACGGTACGCGTATTTTTGCCCTAGGCCATAGTAGTTATTGGTTTCGAGTATCAGACTTGCGAAAATTGTGATGGTTTCTCAAGGATTCCTTAACTTCAAACGCCCATATCTCCCGAACGGATTGACGAACTCGAGAAATTCCTGTTGCAGCTGAAAGTAGAAACTCGCCCGATTACAACGGTATGTGTATTTTTGCCCTAGGCCATAGTAGTTATTGGATTCGAGTATCAGACATGCGAAAATTTTGATAATTTCTCAACCATTCCTTAAACTCAAACTCCCATATCTCGCGAACGCATTGACGAACTCGAGAAATTCCTCTTGTATCTGAAAGTAGATACTCGCCCGATTACAATGGTGAGTGTACTTTACCCCTAGGCCATTCCAGTTATTTGTTTCGAGTATCAGACCAGCGAAGATTTTGATGGTTTCTCAATCATTCCTTAACTTCAAACTCTCATATCTCGCGAACGGATTGACATACTCGAGAAACTCCTGTTGCATGTTAAAGTAGAAACTCGCCCGATTACAACGGTGTGTGCATTTTTCCCCTAGGCCTTTGTAGTTATTGGTTTCGTGTATCAGACTTGCGAAAATTTTGATGGTTTCTCAACCATTCCTTAACTTCAAACTCCCATATCTCGCGAACGGACTGACGAACTCGAGAAATTCCTGTTGCATCTGAAAGAGGATACTCGCCCGATTACAGCGGTACGTGTATTTTTGCCCTAGGCCATAGTAGTTATTGGTTTCGATTATCAGACCAGCGAAAATTTTGGTGGTTTCCCAACCATTCCTTAACTTCCAACTCCCATATCTCGCGATCGGATTGACGAACTCGAGAATTTCCTATTGCATCTGAAAGCAGAAACTCGCCCGATTACAACGGTATGTGTATTTTTCCCCTAGGACTTTGCAGTTATTGGTTTCCAGTATCAGACTTGCGAAAATTTTCATGGTTTCTCAACCATTCCTTATTTTCACTCTTCCATATCTCGCGAACGGATTGACGAACTCGAGAAATTCCTGTTGCATCTGAAAGCAGAAACTCGCCCGATTTCAACGGTATGTGCATTTTTGACCTAGGCCATAGTAGTTATTTCGTTTCGAGTATCAGACTTGCGAAAATTTTCATGGTTTCTCAACGATTCCTTAACTTCAAACTCCCATATCTCCCGGACGAATTGACGAACTCGAGAAGTTCCAGTTGCAGCTAAATGTAGAAACTCGCCCGATTACAACGGTATGTGTATTTTTGCCCTAGGCCATAGTAGTTATTGGTTTCGAGTATCAGACTTGCGAAAATTGTGATGGTTTCTCAACCATTCCTTAACTTCAAACTCCCATATCTCGCGTACGGGTTGACGAACTCGATTAATTCCTGTTGCATCTGAAAGTAGCAACTCGCCCGATTACAATGGTGTGTGTACTTTTCCCCTAGGCCATTCCAGTTATTCGTTTCTAGCATCAGAATTGCGAAAATTTTGATGGTTTCTCAACCATTTCTTAACTTCAAACTCCCATCTCTCGCGAATGGATTGACGGACTCGAGAAATTCCTGTTGCATCTGAAGTAGAATCTCGCCCGATTACAAGGATATGTGTGTTTTTCCACTAGGCCTTTGTAGTTATTGGTTCCTGGTATCAGACTTGCGAAAATTTTGATGGTTTCCCAACCATTCCTTAACTTCAAACTCCCATATCTCGCGAACGATTTGACGAACTCGAGAAATACCTGTTGCATCTGAAAGTAGAAACTCGCCCGATTACAATGGTGTGTGTACTTTTCCCCTAGGCCAATCCAGTTATTTGTTTCTAGCATCAGAATTGCGAAAATTTTGATGGTTTCTCAACCATTCCTTAACTTCAAACTCCCATATCTCGCGAACAGAATTGCGAACTCGAGAAATTCCTGTTGCATCTGAAAGTGGAAACTCGCGCGATTACAAAGGTATGTGCATTTTTCCCCTAGGCCTTTGGTGTTATTGGCTTCGAGTATCAGACTTGCGAAAATTTTGATGGTTTCTCAAGCATTCCTTAACTTCAAACTCCCATATCTCGCGAACGGATTGACGAACTCGAGAAATTCCTGTTGCATCTGATAGCAGAAACTCGCCCGATTACAACGGTATGTGCATTTTTCCCCTAGGCCTTTGTTGTTATTGGTTTCGAGCATCAGAATTGCGAAAATTTTGATGGTTTCTCAACCATTCCTTAACCTCAAACTCCCATATCTCGCGAACGGAATTGCGAACTCGAGAAATTCCTGTTGCATCTGAAAGTGGAAACTCGCGCGATTACAAAGGTATGTGCATTTTTCCCCTAGGCCTTTGTTGTTATTGGTTTCGACTATCAGACTTGCGAAAATTTTGATGATTTCTCAACCATTCCTTAACTTCAAACTCCCATATCTCGCGAACGCATTGACGAACTCGAGAAGTTCCTATTGTATCTGAAAGTAGAAACTCGCCCGATTACAATGGTGTGTGTACTTTTCCCCTAGGCCATTCCAGTTATTGGTTTCGAGTATCAGACCAGCGAAAATTTCGATGGTTTCTCAACCATTCCTTAACTTCAAACTCCCATATCTCGCGAACGGATTGACGAACTCGAGAAATTCCTGTTGCATCTGAAAGTAGAAACTCGCCCGATTACAATGGTGTGCGTACTTTTCCTCTAGGCAATTCCAGTTATTGGCTTCGAGTATCAGACCAGCGAAAATTTTGATGGTTTCTCACCCATTCCTTAACTTCAAACTCCCATATCTCGCGAACGGAATGACGAACTCGAGAAATTCCTGTTGCATCTGAAAGTGAAAACTCGCGCCATTACAAACGTATGTGCATTTTTCCCCTAGGCCTTTGTTGTTATTGGTATCGAGTATCAGACTTGCGAAAATTTTGATGGTTTCTCAAGCATTCCTTAACTTGAAACACCCATATCTCGCGAACGGATTGACGAACTCGAGAAATTCCTGTTGTATCTGAAAGTAGAAACTCGCCCGATTGCAAGGATATGTGTGTTTTTCCCCTAGGCCTTTGTAGTTATTGGTTTCGGGTATCAGACTTGCGACAAATTTGATGGTTTCTCAACCATTCCTTAACTTCAAACTCCCATATCTCGCGAACGGATTGGCGAACTCGAGAATTTCCTGTTGCATGTGAAAGTAGAAACTCGCCGATTACAACGGTATGTTAATTTTTCCCCTAGGCCTTTGTAGTTATTGGTTTCGAGTATCAGACTTGCGAAAACTTTGATGATTTCTCAACCATTTCTTAACTTCAAACTCCCATATCTCGCGAACGGAATGACGAACTCGAGAAGTTCCTGTTGCATCTGAAAGTGGAAACTCGCGCGATTACAAAGGTATGTGCATTTTTCCCCTAGGCCTTTTTTGTTATTGGTTTCGAGTATCAGACTTGCGAAAATTTTGATGGTTTCTCAAGCACTCCTTAACATCAAACGCCCATATCTCGCGAACGGATTGACGAACTCGAGAAATTCCTGTTGCATCTGAAGTAGAAACTCGCTCGATTACAAGGATATGTGTGTTTTTCCCAAAGGCCTTTGTAGTTATTGGTTTCTGTTATCAGGCTTGCGAAAATTTTGATGGTTTCCCAACCATTCCTTAACTTCAAACTCCCAAATAGCGCGAACGGTTTGACGAACTCGAGAAATTCCTGTTGCATCTGAAAGTAGAAACTCGCCCGATTACAATGTTGTTTGTACTTTTCCCCTAGGCCAATCCAGTTATTTGTTTCTAGCATCAGAATTGCGAAAATTTTGATGGTTTCTCAACCATTCCTTAATTCAAACTCCCATATCTCGCGAACGGAATGACGAACTCGAGAAATTCCTGTTGCATGTAAAAGTAGAAACTCGCCCGATTACAACGGTACGTTAATTTTTCCCCTAGGCCTTTGTTGTTATTGGTTTCGAGTATAAGACTTGCGGAAATTGTGATGGTTTGTCAACCATTCCTTAATTTCAAACTCCCATATCTCGCGAACGGATTGGCGAACTCGAGAAATTCCTGTTGCATCTGAAAGTAGAAACATGCCCGATTGCAACGGTATGTGTATTTTTCCCCTAAGCCATTGTAGTTATTGGTTTCGTGTATCAGACTTGCGAAAATTTTGTGGTTTCTCAACCATTTCTTAACTTCAAACTCCCATTTCTCGCGAACGGAATGACGAACTCGAGAAATTCCTGTTGCATCTGATAGCAGAAACTCGCCCGATTATAACGGTACGTGCATTTTTCCCCTAGGCCTTTGTTGTTATTGGTTTCGAGTATCAGACTTGCGAAAATTTTTATAGTTTCTCAAGCATTCCTTAACTTCAAACTCCCATATCTCGCGAACGGATTGACGAACTCGAGAAATTCCTGTTGCATCTGAAGTAGAATCTCGCCCGATTACAAGGATATGTGTGTTTTTCCACTAGGCCTTTGTAGTTATTGGTTTCTGGTATCAGACTTGCGAAAATTTTGATGCTTTCCCAACCATTCCTTAACTTCAAACTCCCATATCTCGCGAACGATTTGACGAACTCGAGAAATTCCTGTTGCATCTGAAAGTAGAAACTCGCCCGATTACAATGTTGTGTGTACTTTTCCCCTAGGCCAATCCAGTTAGTTGTTTCTAGCACCGGAATTGCGAAAATTTTGATGGTTTCTCAACCATTCCTTAACTTCAAACTCCCATATCTCGCGAACGGAATTGCGAACTCGAGAAATTCCTGTTGCCTCTGAAAGTGGAAACTCGCGCGATTACAAAGGTATGTGTATTTTTCCCCTAGGCCTTTGTTGTTATTGGTTTCGAGTATCAGACTTGCGAAAATTTTGGTGGTTACTCAAGCATTCCTTATCTTCAAACTCCCATATCTCTCGAGCGGATTGACAAACTCGAGAAATTCCTGTTGCATCTGAAAGTAGAAACTCGCCCGATTACAAGGATATGTGTGTTTTTCCCCTAGGCCTTTGTAGTTATTGGTTTCGGGTATCAGACATGCGGGAATTTTGATGATTTCTCAACCATTCCTTAACTTCACACTCCCATATCTCGCGAACGCATTGACGAACTCGAGAAGTTCCTATTGTATCTGAAAGTTGAATCTCGCCCGATTATAATGGTGTGTGTACTTTAGCCATAGGCCATTCCAGTTATTGGTTTCGAGTATCAGACCAGCGAAAATTTTGATGGATTCTCAACCATTCCTAAACTTCAAACTCCCATATCTCGCGAACGGAATGACGAACTCGAGAAATTCCTGTTGCATCTGAAAGTAGAAACTCGCCCGATTACAATGGTATGTGTACTTTTCCCCTAGGCCATTGCAGTTATTCGTATCTAGCATCAGAATTGCGAAAATTTGGATGGTTTCACAACCATTCCTTAACTTCAAACTCCCATATCTCGCGAACGGAATGACGAACTCGAGAAGTTCCTGTTGCATCTGAAAGAGGAAACTCGCCCGATTACAGAGGTATGTTCATTTTTACCCTATGCCTTTGTAGTTATTGGTTTCGAGTATCAGACTTGCGAAAATTTTGATGGTTTCTCAAGCAGTCCTTAACTTCAAACTCCCATATCTCGCGAACGGATTGACGAACTCGTGAAATTCCTGTTGCATCGGATAGTAGAAACTCGCTGGATTACAATGTTGTGTGTACTTTTCCCCTAGGCCATTCTGGTTATTTGTTTCTAGCACCAGAATTGCGAAAATTTTGATGGTTTCTCAACCATTCCTTAATTTCAAACTCCCATATCTCGCGAACGGAATGACGAACTCGAGAAATTCCTGTTGCATCTGAAAGTGGAAACTCGCGCGATTACAAAGGTATGTGCATTTTTCCCCTAGGCCTCTGTTGTTACTGGTTTCGACTATCAGACTTGCGAAAATTTTGATGATTTCTCAACCATTCCTTAACTTCAAACTCCCATATCTCGCGAACGCATTGACGAACTCGAGAAGTTCCTATTGTATCTGAAAGTAGATACTCGCCCGATTACAATGGTGTGTGTACTTTTCCCCTAGGCCATTCCAGTTATTGGTTTCGAGTATCAGACCAGCGAAAATTTTGATGGTTTCTCAACCATTCCTTAACTTCAAACTCCCATATCTCGCGAACGGATTGACGAACTCGAGAAATTCCTGTTGCATCTGAAAGTAGAAACTCGCCCGATTACAAGGATATGTGGGTTATTCCCCTAGGCCATTGTAGTTATTGGTTTCGGGTATCAGACTTGCGAAAATTTTTATGGTTTCTCAACCATTCCTTAACTTCAAACTCCCATATCTCGCGAACGGATTGACGAACTCGAGAAATTCCTGTTGCATCTGAAAGTAGAAACTCGCCCGATTATAGCGGTGTGTGTACTTTTCCTCTAGGCAATTCCAGTTATTGGTTTCGAGTATCAGACCAGCGAAAATTTTGATGGTTTCTCAACCATTCCTTAACTTCAAACTCCCATATCTCTCGAGCGGATTGACGAACTCGAGAAATTCCTGTTGCATCTGAAAGTAGAAACTCGCCCGATTACAAGGATATGTGTGTTTTTCCCCTAGGCCTTTGTAGTTATTGGTTTCGGGTATCAGACATGCGAAAATTTTGATGATTTCTCAACTATTCGTTAACTTCAAACTCCCATATCTCGCGAACGCATTGACGAACTCGAGAAGTTCCTATTGTATCTGAAAGTAGAAACTCGCCCGATTACAATGGAATGTGTACTTTTCCCTAGGCCATTCCAGTTATTGGTTTCGAGTATCAGACCAGCGAAAATTTTGATGGTTTCTCAACCATTCCTTAACTTCAAACTCCCATATCTCGCGAACGGAATGACGAACTCGAGAAATTCCTGTAGCATCTGAAAGTGGAAACTAGCGCGATTACAATGGTATGTGCATTTTTCCCCTAGGCCTTTGTTGTTATTGGTTTCGACTATCAGCCTTGCGAAAATTTTGATGATTTCTCAACCATTCCTTAACTTCAAACTCCCATATCTCGCGAACCCATTGACGAACTCGAGAAATTCCTGTTGCATCTAAAAGTAAAAACTCACCCGATTACAACGGCATGTGTATTTTTCCCCTGAGCCATTGTAGTTACTGGTTTCGAGTATCAGGCTTGCGAAAATTTTGATGGTTTCTCAACCATTCCTTAACTTCAATCTCCCATATCTCGCGAACGGATTGACGAACTCGTGAAATTCCTGTTGTATCCGATAGTAGAAACACGCCGTATTACAATGTTGTGTGTACATTTCCCCTTGGCCATTCCAGTTACTTGTTTCTAGCATCAGAATTACCAAAATTTTGATGGTTTCTCAACCATTCCTTAACTTCAAACTCCCATATCTCGCGAACGGAATGACGAACTCGAGAAATTCCTGTTGCATCTGAAAGTGGAAACTTGCGCGATTACAATGGTATGTGCATTTTTCCCCTAGGCCTTTGTTGTTATTGGTTTCGACTATCAGACCTGAGAAAATTTTGATGATTTCTCAACCATTCCTTAACTTCAAACTCCCATATCTCGCGAACGCATTGACGAACACGAGAAGTTCCTATTGTATCTGAAAGTAGATACTCGCCCGATTACAATGGTGTGTGTACTTTTCCCCTGAGCCATTGTAGTTATTGGTTTCGAGTATCTGACATGCGAAAATTTTGATGGCTTCTCAACCATTCCTTAAATTCAAACACCCATATCTCGCTAACGGAATGACGAACTCGAGAAATTCCTGTTGCATCTGAAAGTAGAAACGCGCACGATTACAATGGTCAGGGTGCTTTACCCCCAGGCCATTCCAGTTATTGGTTTCGAGTATCTGACTTGCGAAAATTTTGATGGTTTCTCAATCATTCCTTAACTCCAAACTTCCATATCTCGCGAACGGATTGACGAACTCGAGAATTTCCTATTTCATCTGAAAGCAGAAACTCGCCCGATTACAACGGTATGTGTGTTTTTGCCCTAGACCATAGTAGTTATTGGATTCGAGTATCAGACATGCGAAAATTTTGATGATTTCTCAACCATTCCTTAACTTCAAACTCCCATATCTCGCGAACGCATTGACGAACTCGAGAAGTTCCTATCGTATCTGAAAGTAGAAACTCGCCCGATTATAATGGTGTGTGTACTTTACCCCTAGGCCATTCCAGTTATTGGTTTCGAGTATCAGACCAGCGAAAATTTTGATGGATTCTCAACCATGCCTTAACTTCAAACTCCCATATCTCGCGAACGGAATGACGAACTCGAGAAATTCCTGTTGCATCGGATAGTAGAAACTCGCCGGATTACAATGTTGTGTGTACTTTTCCCCTAGGCCATTCTGGTTATTTGTTTCTAGCATCAGAATTGCGAAAATTTTGATGGTTTCTCAACCATTCCTTAATTTCAAACTCCCATATCTCGCGAACGGAATGACGAACTCGAGAAGTTCCTGTTGCATCTGAAAGAGGAAACTCGCCCGATTACAGAGGTATATTCATTTTTACCCTATGCCTTTGTAGTTATTGGTTTCGAGTATCAGACTTGCGAAAATTTTGATGGTTTCTCAAGCAGTCCTTAACTTCAAACTCCCACATCTCGCGAACGGATTGACGAACTCGTGAAATTCCTGTTGCATCGGATAGTAGAAACTCGCCGGATTACAATGTTGTGTGTACTTTTCCCCTAGGCCATTCTGGTTATTTGTTTCTAGCATCAGAATTGCGAAAATTTTGATGGTTTCTCAACCATTCCTTAATTTGAAACTCCCATATCTCGCGAACGGAATGACGAACTCGAGAAATTCCTGTTGCATCTGAAAGTGGAAACTCGCGCGATTACAAAGGTATGTGCATTTTTCCCCTAGGCCTTTGTTGTTACTGGTTTCGACTATCAGACTTGCGAAAATTTTGATGATTTCTCAACTATTCCTTAACTTCAAACTCCCATATCTTGCGAACGCATTGACGAACTCGAGAAATTCCTGTTGCATCTGAAAGTAGAAACTCGCCCGATTACAAGGATATGTGTGTTTTTCCCCTAGGCCTTTGTAGTTATTGGTTTCGGGTATCAGACATGCGAAAATTTTGATGATTTCTCAACCATTCGTTAACTTCAAACTCCCCTATCTCGCGAACGGATTGACGAACTCGTGAAATTCCTGTTGCATCCGATAGTAGAAACTCGCCGGATTACAATGTTGTGTGTACTTTTCCCCTTGGCCATTCCAGTTACTTGTTTCTAGCATCAGAATTACGAACATTTTGATGGTTTCTCAACCATTCCTTAACTTCAAACTCCCATATCTCGCGAACGGAATGACGAACTCGAGAAATTCCTGTTGCATCTGAAAGTGGAAACTAGCGCGGTTACAATGGTATGTGCATTTTTCCCCTAGGCCTTTGTTGTTATTGGTTTCGACTATCAGCCTTGCGAAAATTTTGATGGTTTCTCAACCATTCCTTAACTTCAAACTCCCATATCTCGCGAACGCATTGACGAACTCGAGAAATTCCTGTTGCATCTAAAAGTAAAAACTCACCCGATTACAACGGCATGTGTATTTTTCCCCTGAGCCATTGTAGTTATAGGTTTCGAGTATCAGGCTTGCGAAAATTTTGATGGTTTCTCAACCATTCCTTAACTTCAAACTCCCATATCTCGCGAACGGATTGACGAACTTGTGAAATTCCTGTTGCATCTGAAAGTAGAAACTCGTCCGATTACAATGGTGTGTGTACTTTTCCCCTAGGCCATTCCAGTTACTGGTTTCGAGTATCAGACCAGCGAAAATTTTGATGGTTTCTCACCCATTCCTTAACTTCAAACTCCCATATCTCGCGCACGGTTTGAAGAGCTCGTGAAATTCCTGTTGCATCCGATAGTAGAAACTCGCCGGATTACAATGTTATGTGTACTTTTCCCCTAGGCCATTCCAGTTACTTGTTTCTAGCATCAGAATTACGAAAATTTTGATGGTTTCTCAACCATTCCTCAACTTCAAACTCCCATATCTCGGGAACGGAATGAAGAACTCGAGAAATTCCTGTTGCATCTGAAAGTGGAAACTCGCGCCATTTGAAACGTTTGTGCATTTTTCCCCTAGGCCTTTGTTGTTATTGGTTTCGAGTATCAGACTTGCGAAAATTCTGATGGTTTCTCAAGCATTCCTTATCTTCAAACTCCCATATCTCGCGAACGGATTGGCGAACTCGAGAGATTCCTGTTGCATCTGAAAGTAGAAACTCGCCCGACTACAATGGTGTGTATACTTTACCCCTAGGCCATTCCAGTTATTGGTTTCGAGTATCAGACAGGCGAAAATTTTGATGGTTTCTCACCCATTCCTTAACTTCAAACTCCCATATCTCGCGCACGGTTTGACGAACTTGAGAAATTCCTGTTGCATCTGAAAGTAGAAACTCACCCGATTACAACGGCATGTTAATTTTCCCCCTAAGCCATTGTAGTTATTGGTTTCGAGTATCAGGCTTGCGAAAATTTTGATGGTTTCTCAACCATTCCTTAACTTCAAACTCCCATATCTCGCGAACGGATTGACGAACTCGTGAATTTCCTGTTGCATCGGATAGTAGAAACTCGCCGGATTACAATGTTGTGTGTACTTTTCCCCTACGCCATTCCAGTTATTTGTTTCTTGCATCAGAATTACGAAAATTTTGATGGTATCTCAACCATTCCTTAAATTCAAACTCCCATATCTCGCGAACGGAATGACGAACTCGAGAAATTCCTGTTGCATCTGAAAGTGGAAACTCGCGCCATTAAAACGTATGTGCATTTTTCCCCTAGGCCTTTATTGTTATTGGTTTCGAGCATCAGAATTACGAAAATTTTGATGGTTTCTCAACCATTCCTCAACTTCAAACTCCCATATCTCGCGAACGGAATGACGAACTCGAGAAATTCCTGTTGCATCTGAAAGTGGAAACTCGCCCGATTACAATGGTGTGTGTACTTTACCCCTAGGCCATTCCAGTTATTGGTTTCGAGTATCAGACCAGCGAAAATTTTGATGGTTTCTCACCCATTCCTTAACTTCAAACTTCCATATCTCGCGCACGGTTTGACGAACTCGAGAAATTCCTGTTGCATCTGAAAGTAGAAACTCACCCGATTACAACGGCATGTTTATTTTTCCCCTAAGCCATTGTAGTTATTGGTTTCGAGTATCTGACATGCGAAAATTTTGATGGTTTCTCAACCATTCCTTAAATTCAAAGTCCCATATCTCGCGAACGGAATGACGAACTCGAGAAATTCCTGTTGCATCTGAAAGTGGAAACTCGCGCCATTACAAACGTATGTGCATTTTTCCTCTAGGCCTTTGTTGTTATTGGTTTCGAGTATCAGACTTGCGAAAATTTTTATCGTTTCTCAAGCATTCCTTAACTTCAAACTCCCATATCTCGCGAACGGATTGGCGAACTCGAGAGATTCCTGTTGCATCTGAAAGTAGAAACTCACCCGTGTACAACGGCATGTTTATTTTTCCCCTAAGCCATTGTAGTTATTGGTTTCGAGTATCAGACTTGCGAAAATTTTGATGGTTTCTCAACCATTCCTTAACTTCAAACTCCCATATCTCGCGAGCGGATTGAAGAACTCGTGAAATTCCTGTTGCATCCGATAATAGAAACTCGCCGGATTACAATGTTATGTGTACTTTTCCCCTAGGCCATTCCAGTTACTTGTTTCTAGAATCAGAATTACGAAAATTTTGATGGTTTCTCAACCATTCCTTAACTTCAAACTCCCTTATCTCGCGAACGGATTGACGAACTCGAGAAATTCCTGTTGCATGTGAAAGCAGAAACTCGCCCGATTAAAACAGTATGTTAATTTTTCCCCTAGGCCTTTGTAGTTATTGGTTTCGAGTATCAGACTTGCGAAAATTTTGATGGTTCCTCAACCATTCCTTAACTTCAAACTCCCATATCTCGCGAACGGATTGACGAACTCGTGAAATTCCTGTTGCATCCGATAGTAGAAACTCGCCGGATTACAATGTTGTGTGTACTTTTCCCCTTGGCCATTCCAGTTACTTGTTTCTAGCATCAGAATTACGAAAATTTTGATGGTTTCTCAACCATTCCTTAACTTCAAACTCCCATATCTCGCGAACGGAATTACGAACTCGAGAAATTCCTGTTGCATCTGAAAGTGGAAACTAGCGCGATTACATTGGTATGTGCATTTTTCCCCTAGGCCATTCCAGTTACTGGTTTCGAGTATCAGACCAGCGAAAATTTTGATGGTTTCTCACCCATTCCTTAACTTCAAACTCCCATATCTCGCGCACGGATTGACGAACTCGAGAAATTCCTGTTGCATCTGAAAGTAGAAACTCGCCCGATTACAATGGTGTGTGTACTTTTCCCCTAGGCCATTCCAGTTACTGGTTTCGAGTATCAGACCAGCGAAAATTTTGATGGTTTCTCACCCATTCCTTAAATTCAAACTCCCATATCTCGCGCACGGTTTGACGAACTCGAGAAATTCCTGTTGCATCTGATAGTAGAAACTCGCCCGATTACAAGGATATGTGTGTTTTTCACCTAGGCCTTTGTAGTTATTGGTTTCGAGTATCAGACTTGCGAAAATTTTGATGGTTTCTCAACCATTCCTTAACTTCAAACTCCCATGTCTCGCGAACGGATTGAAGAACTCGTGAAATTCCTGTTGCATCCGATAGTAGAAACTCGCCGGATTACAATGTTATGTGTACTTTTCCCCTTGGCCATTCCAGTTACTTGTTTCTAGCATCAGAATTACGAAAATTTTGATGGTTTCTCAACCATTCCTTAACTTCAAACTCCCATATCTCGCGAACGGATTGACGAACTCGTGAAATTCCTGTTGTGTCCGATAGAAGAAACACGCCGGATTACAATGTTGTGTGTACTTTTCCCCTTGGCCATTCCAGTTACTTGTTTCTAGCATCAGAATTACGAAAATTTTGATGGTTTCTCAACCATTCCTTAACTTCAAACTCCCATATCTCGCGAACGGAATGACGAACTCGAGAAATTCCTGTTGCATCTGAAAGTGGAAACTAGCGCGATTACAATGGTATGTGCATTTTTCCCCTAGGCCTTTGTTGTTATTGGTTTCGACTATCAGACTTGCGAAAATTTTGATGATTTCTCAACCATTCCTTAACTTCAACCTCCCATATCTCGCGAACGCATTGACGAACTCGAGAAATTCCTGTTGCATCTGAAAGTAGAAACTCACCCGATTACAACGGCATGCGTATTTTTCCCCTGAGCCATTGTAGTTATTGGTTTCGAGTATCTGACATGCGAAAATTTTGATGGCTTCTCAACCATTCCTTAAATTCAAACTCCCATATCTCGCGAACGGATTGACGAACTCGTGAAATTCCTGTTGCATCGGATAGTAGAAACTCGCCGGATTACAATGTTGTGTGTACTTTTCCCCTAGGCCATTCCAGTTATTTGTTTCTAGCATCTGAATTACGAAAATTTTGATGGTTTCTCAACCATTCCTCGACTTCAAACTCCCATATCTCGCGAACGGAATGACGAACTCGAGAAATTCCTGTTGCATCCGATAGTAGAAACTCGCCGGATTACAATGTTATGTGTACTTTTCCCCTTGGCCATTCCAGTTACTTGTTTCTAGCATCAGAATTACGAAAATTTTGATGGTTTCTCAACCATTCCTTAACTTCAAACTCCCATATCTCGCGAACGGATTGACGAACTCGTGAAATTCCTGTTGTGTCCGATAGAAGAAACACGCCGGATTACAATGTTGTGTGTACTTTTCCCCTTGGCCATTCCAGTTACTTGTTTCTAGCATCAGAATTACGAAAATTTTGATGGTTTCTCAACCATTCCTTAACTTCAAACTCCCATATCTCGCGAACGGAATGACGAACTCGAGAAATTCCTGTTGCATCTGAAAGTGGAAACTAGCGCGATTACAATGGTATGTGCATTTTTCCCCTAGGCCTTTCTTGTTATTGGTTTCGAGTATCAGGCTTGCGAAAATTTTGATGGTTTCTCAACTATTCCTTAACTTCAAACTCCCATATCTCGCGAACGGATTGAAGAACTCGTGAAATTCCTGTTGCATCCGATAGTAGAAACTCGCCGGATTACAATGTTAGGTGTACTTTTCCCCTAGGCCATTCCAGTTACTTGTTTCTAGCATCAGAATTACGAAAATTTTGATGGTTTCTCAACCATTCCACAACTTCAAACTCCCATATCTCGCGAACGGAATGACGAACTCGAGAAATTCCTGTTGCATCTGAAAGTGGAAACTCGCGCGATTACAATGGTATGTGCATTTTTCCCCTAGGCCTTTGTTGTTAATGGTTTCGAGTATCAGACTTGCGAAAATTTTGATCGTTTCTCAAGCATTCCTTAACTTCAAACTCCCATATCTCGCGAACGGATTGACGAACTCGAGAAATTCCTGTTGCATCTGAAAGTAGAAACTCGCCCGATTACAAGGATATGTGTTTTTATCCCCTAGGCCAATGTAGTTATTGTTTTCGGGTATCAGACTTGCGAAAATTTTGATGGTTTCTCAACCATTCCTTATCTTCAAACTCCCATATCTCGCGAACGGATTGACGAACTCGAGAAATTCCTGTTGCATCTGAAAGTAGAAACTCGCCCGAATACAATGGTGTGTGTACTTTTCCTCTAGGCAGTTCCAGTTGTTGGTTTCGAGTATCAGACCAGCGAAAATTTTGGTGGTTTCTCAACCATTCCTTAACTTCAAACTCCCATATCTCTCGAGCGGAATGACGAACTCGAGAAATTCCGGTTGCATCTGAAAGTGGAAACTCGCGCGATTACAAAGGTATGTGCATTTTTCCCCTAGGCCTTTGTTGTTAATGGTTTCGAGTATCAGACTTGCGAAAATTTTGATGGTTTCTCACCCATACCTTAACTTCAAACTCCCATATCTCGCGCACAGATTGACGAACTCGAGAAATTCCTGTTGCATCGGATAGTAGAAACTCGCCGGATTACAATGCTGTGTGTACTTTTCCTCTAGGCCATTCAAGTTATTGGTTTCGAGTATCAGACCAGCGAAAATTTTGATGGTTTCTCAACCATTCCTTAACTTCAAACTCCCATATCTCGCGAACGGAATGACGAACTCGAGAAATTCCTATTTCATCTGAAAGCAGAAACTCGCCCGATTACAACGGTACGTGTATTTTTCCCCTAGGCCTTTGTAGTTATTGGTCCCGAGTATCAGACTTGCAAAAATTTTGATGGTTTCTCAACCATTCATTAACTTCAACCTCCCATATCTCGCGAACGTATTTACGAACTTGAGAATTTCCTATTGCATCTGAAAGCAGAAACTCGCCCGAATACAACGGTACGTGTATTTTCGCCCTAGGCCGTAGTAGTTATTGGTTTCGAGTATCAGACCTGCGAAAATTATGATGGTTTCTCAACCATTCCGTAACTTCAAACTCCCATATCTTGCGAACGGATGGACGAACTCGAGAGTTTTCTATTGCATCTGAAAGCAGACACTCGCCCGATTACAACGGTACGTGTATTTTTCTCCTGCGCCTTTGTAGTTATTGGTCCCGAGTGTCAGACTTGCGAAAATTTTGATGGTTTCTCAACAATTCCTTAACTTCAACCTCCCATATCTCGCGAACGGATGGACGAACTCGAGAAATTCCTGTTGCATCTGAAAGCAGAAACTCGCCCGATTACAATGGTGTGTGTACCTTACCCCGACGCCATTCCAGTTATTGGTTTCGAGTATCAGACCAGCGAAAATTTTGATGGTTTCTCAACCATTCCTTAACTTCAAACTCCCATATCTCGCAAACGGAATGACGAACTCGAGAAATTCCTGTTGCATCTGAAAGTGGAAACTCGCCCGATTACAAAGGTATGTGCATTTTTCCCCTAGGCCTTTGTAGTTATTGGTTTCGAGTATCAGACTTGCGAAAATTGTGATGGTTTCTCAACCATTCCTTAGCTTCAAACTCCCATATCTCGCGAACGTATTGACGAACTCGAGAAATTCCTGTTTCATCTGAAACTAGAAACTCGCCCGAGTAGAACGGTATGTGTATTTTTCCCCTAGGCCATTCCAGTTATTGGTTTCGAGTAACAGACCAACGAAAATTTTGAAGGTTTCTCAACCATTCCTTAACTTCAAACTCCCATATCTCGCGAACGGATTGACGAACTCGAGAAATTCCTATTGCATCTGAAAGTAGAAACTCGCCCGATTACAGTGGTGTGTGTACTTCACCCCGAGGCCATTCCAGTTATTGGTTTCGAGTATCAGACCAGCGAAAATTTTGATGGTTTCTCACCCATTCCTTAACTTCAAACTCCCATATGTCGCGCACGGTTTGACGAACTCGAAAAATTCCTGTTGCATCTGAAAGTAGAAACTCACCCGATTACAAAGACATGTTAATTTTTCCCCTAAGCCATTGTAGTTATTGGTTTCGAGTATCAGGCTTTCGAAAATTTTGATGGTTTCTCAACCATTCCTTAACTTCAAAACTCCCATATCTCGCGAACGGATTGACGAACTCGTGAAATTCCTGTTGCATCTGAAAGTAGAAACTAACCCGATTACAACGGCATGTTTATTTTTCCCCTAAGCCATTGTAGTTATTGGTTTCGAGTATCTGACATGCGAAAATTTTGATGGTTTCTCAACCATTCCTTAAATTCAAACTCCCATATCTCGCGAACGGAATGACGAACTCGAGAAATTCCTGTTGCATCTGAAAGTGGAAACTTGCGCCATTACAAACGTATGTGCATTTTTCCCCTAGGCCTTTGTTGTTATTGGTTTCGAGTATCAGACTTGCGAATATTTTGATCGTTTCTCAAGCATTCCTTAACTTCAAACTCCCATATCTCGCGAACGGATTGAAGAACTCGTGAAATTCCTGTTGCATCCGATAGTAGAAACTCGCCGGATTACAATGTTAGGTGTACTTTTCCCCTAGGCCATTCCAGTTACTTGTTTCTAGCATCAGAATTACGAAAATTTTGATGGTTCCTCAACCATTCCACAACTTCAAACTCCCATATCTCGCGAACGGAATGACGAACTCGAGAAATTCCTGTTGCATCTGAAAGTGGAAACTCGCGCGATTACAATGGTATTTGCATTTTTCCCCTAGGCCTTTGTTGTTAATGGTTTCGAGTATCAGACTTGCGAAAATTTTGATGGTTTCTCACGCATTCCTTAACTTCAAACTCCCATATCTCGCGAATGGATTGACGAACTCGAGAAATTCCTGTTGCATCTGAAAGTAGAAACTCGCCCGATTACAATGGTGTGTGTACTTTACCCCTAGGCCATTCCAGTTATTGGTTTCGAGTATCAGACCAGCGAAAATTTTGATGGTTTCTCACGCATTCCTTAACTTCAAACTCCCATATCTCGCGATCGGAATGACGAACTGGAGAAATTCCTGTTGCATCTGAAAGTAGAAACTCGCCCCATTACAAGGATATGTGTGTATATCCCCTAGGCCAATGCAGTTATTGGTTTCGGGTATCAGACTTGCGAAAATTTTGATGGTTTCTCAACCATTCCTTAACTTCAAACTCCCATATCTCGCGAACGGATTGACGAACTCGAGAAATTCCTGTTGCATCTGAAAGTAGAAACTCGCCCGATTACAAGGATATGTGTGTTTATCCCCTAGGCCAATGTAGTTATTGGTTTCGGGTATCAGACTTACGAAAATTTTGATGGTTTCTCAACCATTCCTTAACTTCAAACGCCCATATCTCGCGAACGGATTGACGAACTCGAGAAATTCCTGTTGCATCTGAAAGTAGAAACTCGCCCGATTACAATGGTGTGTGTACTTTTCCTCTAAGCAGTTCCAGTTGTTGGTTTCGAGTATCAGACTCGCGAAAATTTTGATGGTTTCTCAAGCATTCCTTAACTTCAAATTCCCATATCTCGCGAACTGATTGACGAACTCGAGAAATTCCTGTTGCATCTGAAAGTAGAAACCCACCCGATTACAACGGCATGTGTATTTTACCCCTGAGCCATTGTAGTTATTGGTTTCGAGTATAAGACATGCGAAAATTTTGATGGTTTCTCAACCATTCCTTAAATTCAAACTCTCATATCTCGCGAACGGATTGACGAACTCGTGAAATTCCTGTTGCATCGGATAGTAGAAACTCGCCGGATTACAATGCTGTGTGTACTTTTCCCCTAGGCCATGCCAGTTATTTGTTTCAAGCATCAGAATTGCGAAAATTTTGATGGTTTCTCAACCATTCCTTAACTTCAAACTCCCATATCTCGCGAACTGAATGACGAACTCGAGAAATTCCTGTTGCATCTGAAAGTGGAAACTCGCGCGATTACAAAGGTATGTCCATTTTTCCCCTAGGCCTTTGTTGTTATTGGTTTCGACTATCAGACTTGCGAAAATTTTGATGATTTCTCAACCATTCCTTAACTTCAAACTCCGATATCTCGCGAACGCATTGACGAACTCGAGAAATTCCTGTTGCTTCTGAAAGTGGAAACTCGGTTGATTACAAGGGTAAATGCATTTTTCCCCTAGGCCTTTGTTTTTATTGGTTTCGAGTATCAGACTTGCGAAAATTTTGATGGTTTCTCAAGCATTCCTTATCTTCAAACTCCCATATCTCGCGAACGGAATGACGAACTCGAGAAATTCCTACTTCATCTGAAAGCAGAAACTCGCCCGATTACAACGGTATGTGTATTTTGCCCTAGGCCATAGTAGTTATTGGATTCGAGTATCAGACATGCGAAAATTTTGATGATTTCTCAACCATTCCTTAACTTCAAACTCCCATATCTCGCGAACGCATTGACGAACTCGAGAAATTTCTGTTGTATCTGAAAGTAGAAACTCGCCCGATTACAATGGTGTGTGTACTTTACACCTAGGCCATTCCAGTTATTGGTTTCGAGTATCAGACCAGCGATAATTTTGATGATTTCTCAACCGTTCCTTAACTTCAAACTCCCATATCTCGCGAACGCATTGACGAACTCGAGAAATTCCTGTTGCATCTGAAAGTAGAAACTCGCCCGATTACAAGGATATGTGCATTTTTCCCCTAGGCCTTTGTGGTTAATGGTTTCGAGTATCAGACTTGCGAAAATTTTGATGGTTTCTCAAGCATTCCTTAACTTCAAACTCCCATATCTCGCGAACGGATTGACTAACTCGAGAAATTCCTGTTGCATCTGAAAGTAGAAACTCGCCCGATTACAAGGATACGTATGTTTATCCCCCAGGCCATTGTAGTTATTGGTTTCGGGTATCAGACTTGCGAAAATTTTGATGGTTTCTCAACCATTCCTTAACTTCAAACTCCCATATCTCGCGAACGGATTGACGAACTCGAGAAATTCCGGTTGCATCTGAAAGTAGAAACTCGCCCGATTACAATGGTGTGTGTACTTTTCCTCTAGGCAGTTCCAGTTGTTGGTTTCGAGTATCAGACCAGCGAAAATTTTGGTGGTTTCTCAACCATTCCTTAACTTCAAACTCCCATATCTCTCGAGCGGAATGACGAACTCGAGAAATTCCGGTTGCATCTGAAAGTGGAAACTCGCGCGATTACAAAGGTATGTGCATTTTTGCCCTAGGCCTTTGTTGTTATTGGTTTCGAGTATCAGACTCGCGAAAATTTTGATGGTTTCTCAAGCATTCCTTAACTTCAAACTCCCATATCTCGCGAACTGATTGACGAACTCGAGAAATTCCTGTTGCATCTGAAAGTAGAAACTCGCCCGATTACAAGGATATGTGTGTTTTTCCCCTAGGCCTTTGTAGTTATTGGTTTCGGGTATCAGACATGCGAAAATTTTGATGGTTTCTCAACCATTCCTTAAATTCAAACTCTCATATCTCGCGAACGGATTGACGAACTCGAGAAATTCCCACTTCATCTGAAAGCAGAAACTCGCCCGTTTACAACGGTATGTGTATTTTTGCCCTAGGCCATAGTAGTTATTGGATTCGAGTATCAGACATGCGAAAATTTTGATGATTTTTCAAACATTCCTTAACTTCAAACTCCCATATCTCGCGAACGCATTGACGAACACGAGAAATTTCTGTTGTATCCGAAAGTAGAAACTCGCCCGATTACAATGGTGTGTGTACTTTACACCTAGGCCATTCCAGTTATTGGTTTCGAGTATCAGACCAGCGATAATTTTGATGATTTCTCAACCATTCCTTAACTTCAAACTCCCATATCTCGCGAACGCATTGACGAACTCGAGAAATTCCTGTTGCATCTGAAAGTAGAAACTCGCCCGATTACAAGGATATGTGTGTTTTTCACCTTGGCCTTTGTAGTTATTGGTTTCGAGTATCAGACCTGCGAAAATTTTGATGGTTTCTCAACCATTCCTTAACTTCCAACTTCCATATCTCGCGAACGGATTGACGAACTCGAGAATTTCCTATTTCATCTGAAAGCAGAAACTCGCCCGATTACAACGGTACGTGTATTTTTCCCCTAGGCCTTTGTAGTTATTGGTCCCGAGTATCAGACTTGCGAAAATTTTGATGGTTTCTCAACCATTCCTTAACTTCAAACTCCCATATCTCGCGAACGGAATGACGAACTCGAGAAATTCCTGTTGCTTCTGAAAGTGGAAACTCGCGCGATTACAAAGGTATGTGCATTTTTCCCCTAGGCCTTTGTTGTTATTGGTTTCGACTATCAGACTTGCGAAAATTTTGATGATTTCTCAACCATTCCTTAACTTCAAACTCCCATATCTCACGAACGGAATGACGAACTCGAGAAATTCCTACTTCAACTGAAAGCAGAAACTCGCCCGTTTACAACGGTATGTGTATTTTTGCCCTAGGTCATAGTAGTTATTGGATTCGAGTATCAGACATGCGAAAATTTTGATGATTTCTCAACCATTCCTTAACTTCAAACTCCCATATCTCGCGAACGCATTGACGAACTCGAGAAATTTCTGTTGTATCTGAAAGTAGAAACTCGCCCGATTACAATGGTGTGTGTACTTTACACCTAGGCCATTCCAGTTATTGGTTTCGAGTATCAGACCAGCGATAATTTTGATGATTTCTCAACCGTTCCTTAACTTCAAACTCCCATATCTCGCGAACGCATTGACGAACTCGAGAAATTCCTGTTGCATCTGAAAGTAGAAACTCGCCCGATTACAAGGATATGTGTGTTTTTCACCTTGGCCTTTGTAGTTATTGGTTTCGAGTATCAGACTTGCGAAAATTTTGATGGTTTCTCAACCATTCCTTAACTTCAAACTCCCATATCTCGCGAACGGATTGAAGAACTCGTGAAATTCCTGTTGCATCCGATAGAAGAAACTCGCCGGATTACAATGTTATGTGTACTTTTGCCCTAGGCCATTCCAGTTACTTGTTTCTAGCATCAGAATTACGAAAATTTTGATGGTTTCTCAACCATTCCTCAACTTCAAACTCCCATATCTCGCGAACGGAATGACGAACTCGAGAAATTCCTGTTGCATCTGAAAGTGGAAACTCGCGCGATTACAATGGTATGTGCATTTTTCCCCTAGGCCTTTGTTGTTAATGGTTTCGAGTATCAGACTTGCGAAAATTTTGATGGTTTCTCAAGCATTCCGTGACTTCAAACTCCCATATCTCGCGAACGGATTGACGAACTAGAGAAATTCCTGTTGCATCTGAAAGTAGAAACTCGCCCGATTACAAGGATATGTGTGTTTTTCACCTTGGCCTTTGTAGTTATTGGTTTCGAGTATCAGACCAGCGATAATTTTGATGATTTCTCAACCACTCCTTAACTTCAAACTCCCATATGTCGCGAACGCATTGACGAACTCGAGAAATTCCTGTTGTATCTGAAAGTAGAATCTCGCCCGATTACAATGGTGTGTGTACTTTTCCCCTAGGCTTTTATAGTTATTGGTTTCGAGTATCAGACCTGCGAAAATTTTGATGGTTTCTCAACCATTCCTTAACTTCCAACTTCCATATCTCGCGAACGGATTGACGAACTCGAGAATTTCCTATTTCATCTGAAAGCAGAAACTCGCCCGATTACAACGGTACGTGTATTTTTCCCCTAGGCCTTTGTAGTTATTGGTCCCGAGTATCAGACTTGCGAAAATTTTGATGGTTTCGCAACCATTCCTTAACTTCAAACTCCCATATCTCGCGAACGGAATGACGAACTCGAAAAATTCCTGTTACTTCTGAAAGTGGAAACTCGAGCGATTACAAGGGTATATGGATTTTTCCCCTAGGCCTTTGTTTTTATTGGTTTCGAGTATCAGACTTGCGAAAATTTTGATGATTTCTCAACCATTCCTTAACTTCAAACTCTCATATCTCGCGAACGCATTGACGAACTCGATAAATTCCTGTTGCATCTGAAAGTAGAAACTCGCCCGATTACAATGGTATGTGTACTTTTCCTCTAGGCCATTCCAGTTATTGGTTTCGAGTATCAGACCAGCGAAAATTTTGATGGTTTCTCAACCATTCCTTAACTTCAAACTCCCATATCTCGCGAACGGAATGACGAACTCGAGAAATTCCTACTTCAACTGAAAGCAGAAACTCGCCCGTTTACAACGGTATGTGTATTTTTGCCCTAGGCCATAGTACTTATTGGATTCGAGTATCAGACATGCGAAAATTTTGATGATTTCTCAACCATTCCTTAACTTCAAACTCCCATATCTCGCGAACGCATTGACGAACTCGAGAAATTTCTGTTGTATCTGAAAGTAGAAACTCACCCGATTACAATGGTGTGTGTACTTTACATCTAGGCCATTCCTGTTATTGGTTTCGAGTATCAGACCAGCGATAATTTTGATGATTTCTCAACCATTCCTTAACTTCAAACTCCCATATCTCGCGAACGCATTGACGAACTCGAGAAGTTCCTGTTGTATCCGATAGTAGAAACTCGCCGGATTACAATGTTATGTGTACTTTTCCCCTAGGCCATTCCAGTTACTTGTTTCTAGCATCAGAATTACGAAAATTTTGATGGTTTCTCAACCATTCCTCAACTTCAAACTCCCATATCTCGCGAACGGAATGACGAACTCGAGAATTTCTTATTGCATCTGAAAGCAGAAACTCGCCCGATTATAACGGTATGTGTATTTTCGCCCTAGGCCGTAGTAGATATTGGTTTCGAGTATCAGACTTGCGAAAATTTTGATGGTTTCTCAACCAGTCCGTAACTTCAAACTCCCATATCTTGCGAACGGATGGACGAACTCGAGAGTTTTCTATTGCATCTGAAAGCAGACACTCGCCCGATTACAACGGTACCTGTATTTTTCCCCTGCGCCTTTGTAGTTATTGGTCCCGAGTGTCAGACTTGCGAAAATTTTGATGGTTTCTCAACAATTCCTTAACTTCAACCTCCCATATCTCGCGAACGGATGGACGAACTCGAGAAATTCCTGTTGCATCTGAAAGCAGAAACTCGCCCGATTACAATGGTGTGTGTACTTTACCCCGACGCCATTCCAGTTATTGGTTTCGAGTATCAGACCAGCGAAAATTTTGATGGTTTCTCAACCATTCCTTAACTTCAAACTCCCATATCTCGCTAACGGAATGACGAACTCGAGAAATTCCTACTTCATCTGAAAGCAGAAACTCGCCCGTTTACAACGGTATGTGTATTTTTGCCCTAGGCCATAGTAGTTATTGGATTCGAGTATCAGACATGCGAAAATTTTGATGATTTCTCAACCATTCCTTAACTTCAAACTCTCATATCTCGCGAACGCATTGACGAACTCGAGAAATTCCTGTTGCATCTGAAAGTAGAAACTCGCCCGATTACAATGGTGTGTGTACTTTACCCCTAGGCCATTCCAGTTACTGGTTTCGAGTATCAGACCAGCGAAAATTTTGATGGTTTCTCACCCATTCCTTAACTTCAAACTGCCATATCTCGCGCACAGTTTGTCGAACTCGAGAAATTCCTGTTGCATCTGAAAGTAGGAACTCGCCCGATTACAACGGCATGTGTATTTTACCCCTGAGCCATTGTAGTTATTGGTTTCGCGTATCACACATGCGAAAATTTTGATGGTTTCTCAACCATTCCTTAAATTCAAACTCTCATATCTCGCGAACGGATTGACGAACTCGTGAAATTCCTGTTGCATCGGATAGTAGAAACCGGCCGGATTACAATGTTGTGTGTACTTTTCCCCCAGGCCATTCCAGTTATTTGTTTCTAGCATCAGAATTACGAAAATTTTGACGGTTTCTCAACCATTCCTTAATTTCAAACTCCCATATCTCGCGAACGGAATGACGAACTCGAGAAATTCCTGTTGCATCTGAAAGTGGAAACTCGCGTGATTACAAAGGTATACGAACTTTTCCCCTAGGCCTTTGTTGTTATTGGTTTCGAGTATGAGACTTGCGAAAATTTTGATGGTTTCTCAAGCATTACTTAACTTCAAACTCCCATATCTCGCGAACGGATTGACGAACTCGAGAAATTCCTGTTGCATCTGAATGTATATACCCGCCCGATTAGAAGGATATGTGTGTTTTTCCCCTAGGCCTTTGTAGTTATTGGTTTCGGGTATCAGACTTGCGAAAATTTTGATGGTTTCTCAAGCATTCCGTAACTTCAAACCCCCATATCTCGCGAACGGATTGACGAACTCGTGAAATTCCTGTTGCATCGGATAGTAGAAACTCGCCGGATTACAATGTTGTGTGTACTTTTCCCCTAGGCCATTCCAGTTATTTGTTTCTTGCATCAGAATTACGAAAATTTTGATGGTATCTCAACCATTCCTTAAATTCAAACTCCCATATCTCGCGAACGGAATGACGAACTCGAGAATTTCCAGTTGCATCTGAAAGTGGAAACTCGCGCCATTACAAACGTATGTGCATTTTTAACGTAGGCCTCTGTTGTTATTGGTTTCGAGTATCAGACTTGCGAAAATTTTGATGGTTCCTCAAGCATTCCTTAACTTCAAACTCCCATATCTCGCGAACGGATTGACGAACTCGAGAAATTCCTGTTGCATCTGAAAGTAGAAACTCGCCCGATTACAATGGTGTGTGTACTTTTCCCCTAGGCCATTCCAGTTACTGGTTTCGAGTATCAGACCAGCGAAAATTTTGATGGTTTCTCACCCATTCCTTAACTTCAAACTGCCATATCTCGCGCACGGTTTGACGAACTCGAGAAATTCCTGTTGCATCTGAAAGTAGAAACTCGCCCGATTACAACGGCATGTGTATTTTACTCCTGAGCCATTGTAGTTATTGGTTTCGAGTATCAGACATGCGAAAATTTTGATGGTTTCTCAACCATTCCTTAAATTCAAACACCCATATCTCGCGAACGGATTGACGAACTAGAGAAATTCCTGTTGCATCTGAAAGCAGAAACTCGCCCGATTACAACGGTATGTGTATTTTTCCCCTAGGCCGCTGTAGTTATTGGTTTCGAGTATCAGACTTGCGAAAATTTTGATGGCTTCTCAACCATTCCTTAACTTCAAACTCCCATATCTCGCGAACGGATTGACGAACTCGTGAAATTCCTGTTGCATCGGATAGTAGAAACTCGCCGGATTACAATGTTGTGTGTACTTTTCCCCTAGGCCATTCCAGTTATTTGTTTCTTGCATCAGAATTACGAAAATTTTGATGGTATCTCAATCATTCCTTAAATTCAAACTCCCATATCTCGCGAACGGAATGACGAACTCGAGAAACTCCAGTTGCATCTGAAAGTGGAAACTCGCGCCATTACAAACGTATGTGCATTTTTAACGTAGGCCTCTGTTGTTATTGGTTTAGAGTATCAGACTTGCGAAAATTTTGATGGTTTCTCAAGCATTCCTTAACTTCAAACTCCCATATCTCGCGAACGGATTGACGAACTCGAGAAATTCCTGTTGCATCTGAAAGTAGAAACTCGCCCGATTACAATGGTGTGTGTACTTTTCCCCTAGGCCATTCCAGTTACTGGTTTCGAGTATCAGACCATCGAAAATTTTGATGGTTTCTCACCCATTCCTTAACTTCAAACTGCCATATCTCGCGCACGGTTTGACGAACTCGAGAAATTCCTGTTGCATCTGAAAGTAGAAACTCGCCCGATTACAACGGCATGTGTATTTTACTCCTGAGCCATTGTAGTTATTGGTTTCGAGTATCAGACATGCGAAAATTTTGATGGTTTCTCAACCATTCCTTAAATTCAAACACCCATATCTCGCGAACGGATTGACGAACTAGAGAAATTCCTGTTGCATCTGAAAGCAGAAACTCGCCCGATTACAACGGTATGTGTATTTTTCCCCTAGGCCGCTGTAGTTATTGGTTTCGAGTATCAGACTTGCGAAAATTTTGATGGTTTCTCAAGCATTCCTTAACTTCAAACTCCCATATCTCGCGAACTGATTGACGAACTCGAGAAATTCCTGTTGCATCTGAAAGTAGAAACTCGCCCGATTACAAGGATATGTGTGTTTTTCCCCTAGGCCTTTGTAGTTATTGGTTTCGGGTATCAGACATGCGAAAATTTTGATGGTTTCTCAACCATTCCTTAAATTCAAACTCTCATATCTCGCGAACGGATTGACGAACTCGAGAAATTCCCACTTCATCTGAAAGCAGAAACTCGCCCGTTTACAACGGTATGTGTATTTTTGCCCTAGGCCATAGTAGTTATTGGATTCGAGTATCAGACATGCGAAAATTTTGATGATTTTTCAACCATTCCTTAACTTCAAACTCCCATATCTCGCGAACGCATTGACGAACTCGAGAAATTTCTGTTGTATCCGAAAGTAGAAACTCGCCCGATTACAATGGTGTGTGTACTTTACACCTAGGCCATTCCAGTTATTGGTTTCGAGTATCAGACCAGCGATAATTTTGATGATTTCTCAACCATTCCTTAACTTCAAACTCCCATATCTCGCGAACGCATTGACGAACTCGAGAAATTCCTGTTGCATCTGAAAGTAGAAACTCGCCCGATTACAAGGATATGTGTGTTTTTCACCTTGGCCTTTGTAGTTATTGGTTTCGAGTATCAGACCTGCGAAAATTTTGATGGTTTCTCAACCATTCCTTAACTTCCAACTTCCATATCTCGCGAACGGATTGACGAACTCGAGAATTTCCTATTTCATCTGAAAGCAGAAACTCGCCCGATTACAACGGTACGTGTATTTTTCCCCTAGGCCTTTGTAGTTATTGGTCCCGAGTATCAGACTTGCGAAAATTTTGATGGTTTCTCAACCATTCCTTAACTTCAAACTCCCATATCTCGCGAACGGAATGACGAACTCGAGAAATTCCTGTTGCTTCTGAAAGTGGAAACTCGCGCGATTACAAAGGTATGTGCATTTTTCCCCTAGGCCTTTGTTGTTATTGGTTTCGACTATCAGACTTGCGAAAATTTTGATGATTTCTCAACCATTCCTTAACTTCAAACTCCCATATCTCACGAACGGAATGACGAACTCGAGAAATTCCTACTTCAACTGAAAGCAGAAACTCGCCCGTTTACAACGGTATGTGTATTTTTGCCCTAGGTCATAGTAGTTATTGGATTCGAGTATCAGACATGCGAAAATTTTGATGATTTCTCAACCATTCCTTAACTTCAAACTCCCATATCTCGCGAACGCATTGACGAACTCGAGAAATTTCTGTTGTATCTGAAAGTAGAAACTCACCCGATTACAAGGGTGTGTGTACTTTACATCTAGGCCATTCCTGTTATTGGTTTCGAGTATCAGACCAGCGATAATTTTGATGATTTCTCAACCATTCCTTAACTTCAAACTCCCATATCTCGCGAACGCATTGACGAACTCGAGAAGTTCCTGTTGTATCCGATAGTAGAAACTCGCCGGATTACAATGTTATGTGTACTTTTCCCCTAGGCCATTCCAGTTACTTGTTTCTAGCATCAGAATTACGAAAATTTTGATGGTTTCTCAACCATTCCTCAACTTCAAACTCCCATATCTCGCGAACGGAATGACGAACTCGAGAATTTCTTATTGCATCTGAAAGCAGAAACTCGCCCGATTATAACGGTATGTGTATTTTCGCCCTAGGCCGTAGTAGATATTGGTTTCGAGTATCAGACTTGCGAAAATTTTGATGGTTTCTCAACCAGTCCGTAACTTCAAACTCCCATATCTTGCGAACGGATGGACGAACTCGAGAGTTTTCTATTGCATCTGAAAGCAGACACTCGCCCGATTACAACGGTACCTGTATTTTTCCCCTGCGCCTTTGTAGTTATTGGTCCCGAGTGTCAGACTTGCGAAAATTTTGATGGTTTCTCAACAATTCCTTAACTTCAACCTCCCATATCTCGCGAACGGATGGACGAACTCGAGAAATTCCTGTTGCATCTGAAAGCAGAAACTCGCCCGATTACAATGGTGTGTGTACTTTACCCCGACGCCATTCCAGTTATTGGTTTCGAGTATCAGACCAGCGAAAATTTTGATGGTTTCTCAACCATTCCTTAACTTCAAACTCCCATATCTCGCTAACGGAATGACGAACTCGAGAAATTCCTACTTCATCTGAAAGCAGAAACTCGCCCGTTTACAACGGTATGTGTATTTTTGCCCTAGGCCATAGTAGTTATTGGATTCGAGTATCAGACATGCGAAAATTTTGATGATTTCTCAACCATTCCTTAACTTCAAACTCTCATATCTCGCGAACGCATTGACGAACTCGAGAAATTCCTGTTGCATCTGAAAGTAGAAACTCGCCCGATTACAATGGTGTGTGTACTTTACCCCTAGGCCATTCCAGTTACTGGTTTCGAGTATCAGACCAGCGAAAATTTTGATGGTTTCTCACCCATTCCTTAACTTCAAACTGCCATATCTCGCGCACAGTTTGTCGAACTCGAGAAATTCCTGTTGCATCTGAAAGTAGGAACTCGCCCGATTACAACGGCATGTGTATTTTACCCCTGAGCCATTGTAGTTATTGGTTTCGCGTATCACACATGCGAAAATTTTGATGGTTTCTCAACCATTCCTTAAATTCAAACTCTCATATCTCGCGAACGGATTGACGAACTCGTGAAATTCCTGTTGCATCGGATAGTAGAAACCGGCCGGATTACAATGTTGTGTGTACTTTTCCCCCAGGCCATTCCAGTTATTTGTTTCTAGCATCAGAATTACGAAAATTTTGACGGTTTCTCAACCATTCCTTAATTTCAAACTCCCATATCTCGCGAACGACGAACTCGAGAAATTCCTGTTGCATCTGAAAGTGGAAACTCGCGTGATTACAAAGGTATACGAACTTTTCCCCTAGGCCTTGTTGTTATAGGTTTCGAGTATTAGACTGCGAAATTTGATGGTTTCTCAAGCATTACTTAAACTTTCAAACTCCCCCATATCTCGGCCGAACGGATTGACGACTCGAGAAATTCCTGTTGCCATCTGAATGTATATACCCGGCCCGATAGGAAGGATATGTGTGTTTTTTCCCCTAGTGCTTTGTAGTTATTGGTTTCGGGTATCAAGACTTGCGAAAAATTTTGATGTTCTCAAGCATTCCGTAACTTCCAACCCCCTTATCTCGCGAACGGATTGACGAACTCGTGAAATTCTGTTGCATCGGATATAGTAGAAACTCGCCGGATTACAATGTGGGTTTTGTGTGTACTATTTCCCCTAGGCCATTCCAGTTATTTGTTTCTTGCAATCAGAATTACGAAAATTTTGATGGTAATCTCAACATTCCTTAAATTCATACTTCCCATATCTCGCGACGGAATGGACGACTCGAGAATTTCAGTTGCATCTGAAAGTGGAAACTCGCGCCATTACAAACGTATGTGCTTTTTAACGTAGCCTCTGTTGTTATTGTTTCGAGTATCAGACATTGCGAAAATTTTGAGGTTCTCAAGCATTCCTTAACTTCAAACTCCCATATCTCGCGAACGGATTGACGACTGAGAAATTCCTGTTGCATCTGAAAGTAGAACTCGCCCCGATTACAATGGTGTGTGTACTTTTCCCCCTAGGCCATTCAGTTACTGTTCGAGTATCAGACCAGCGAAAATTTAGATGGTTTCTCACCCATTCCTTAACTTCAAACTGCCATATCTCGCGCACGGTTTGACGAACTCGAGAAATTCCTGTTGCATCTGAAAGTAGAAACTCGCCCGATTACAACGGCATGTGTATTTTACTCCTGAGCCATTGTAGTTATTGTTTCGAGTATCAGACATGCGAAAATTTTGATGGTTTCTCAACCATTCCTTAAATTCAAACACCCATATCTCGCGAACGGATTGACGAACTAGAGAAATTCTGTTGCATCTGGAAAGCAGAAACTCGCCCGATTACAACGGTATGTGTATTTTTCCCTATTGCGCTGTAGTTTATTGGTTTCGAGTATCAGACTTGCGAAAATTTTGATGGCTTCTCAACCATTCCTTAACTTCAAACTCCCATATCTCGCGAACGGATTGACGAACTCGTGAAATTCCTGTTGCATCGGATAGTAGAAACTCGCCGGATTACAATGTTGTGTGTACTTTTCCCCTAGGCCATTCCAGTTATTTGTTTCTTGCATCAGAATTACGAAAATTTTGATGGTATCTCAATCATTCCTTAAATTCAAACTCCCATATCTCGCGAACGGAATGACGAACTCGAGAAACTCCAGTTGCATCTGAAAGTGGAAACTCGCGCCATTACAAACGTATGTGCATTTTTAACGTAGGCCTCTGTTGTTATTGGTTTAGAGTATCAGACTTGCGAAAATTTTGATGGTTTCTCAAGCATTCCTTAACTTCAAACTCCCATATCTCGCGAACGGATTGACGAACTCGAGAAATTCCTGTTGCATCTGAAAGTAGAAACTCGCCCGATTACAATGGTGTGTGTACTTTTCCCCTAGGCCATTCCAGTTACTGGTTTCGAGTATCAGACCATCGAAAATTTTGATGGTTTCTCACCCATTCCTTAACTTCAAACTGCCATATCTCGCGCACGGTTTGACGAACTCGAGAAATTCCTGTTGCATCTGAAAGTAGAAACTCGCCCGATTACAACGGCATGTGTATTTTACTCCTGAGCCATTGTAGTTATTGGTTTCGAGTATCAGACATGCGAAAATTTTGATGGTTTCTCAACATTCCTTAAATTCAAACACCCATATCTCGCGAACGGATTGACGAACTAGAGAAATTCCTGTTGCATCTGAAAGCAGAAACTCGCCCGATTACAACGGTATGTGTATTTTTCCCCTAGGCCGCTGTAGTTATTGGTTTCGAGTATCAGACTTGCGAAAATTTTGATGGTTTCTCAAGCATTCCTTAACTTCAAACTCCCATATCTCGCGAACTGATTGACGAACTCGAGAAATTCCTGTTGCATCTGAAAGTAGAAACTCGCCCGATTACAAGGATATGTGTGTTTTTCCCCTAGGCCTTTGTAGTTATTGGTTTCGGGTATCAGACATGCGAAAATTTTGATGGTTTCTCAACCATTCCTTAAATTCAAACTCTCATATCTCGCGAACGGATTGACGAACTCGAGAAATTCCCACTTCATCTGAAAGCAGAAACTCGCCCGTTTACAACGGTATGTGTATTTTTGCCCTAGGCCATAGTAGTTATTGGATTCGAGTATCAGACATGCGAAAATTTTGATGATTTTTCAACCATTCCTTAACTTCAAACTCCCATATCTCGCGAACGCATTGACGAACTCGAGAAATTTCTGTTGTATCCGAAAGTAGAAACTCGCCCGATTACAATGGTGTGTGTACTTTACACCTAGGCCATTCCAGTTATTGGTTTCGAGTATCAGACCAGCGATAATTTTGATGATTTCTCAACCATTCCTTAACTTCAAACTCCCATATCTCGCGAACGCATTGACGAACTCGAGAAATTCCTGTTGCATCTGAAAGTAGAAACTCGCCCGATTACAAGGATATGTGTGTTTTTCACCTTGGCCTTTGTAGTTATTGGTTTCGAGTATCAGACCTGCGAAAATTTTGATGGTTTCTCAACCATTCCTTAACTTCCAACTTCCATATCTCGCGAACGGATTGACGAACTCGAGAATTTCCTATTTCATCTGAAAGCAGAAACTCGCCCGATTACAACGGTACGTGTATTTTTCCCCTAGGCCTTTGTAGTTATTGGTCCCGAGTATCAGACTTGCGAAAATTTTGATGGTTTCTCAACCATTCCTTAACTTCAAACTCCCATATCTCGCGAACGGAATGACGAACTCGAGAAATTCCTGTTGCTTCTGAAAGTGGAAACTCGCGCGATTACAAAGGTATGTGCATTTTTCCCCTAGGCCTTTGTTGTTATTGGTTTCGACTATCAGACTTGCGAAAATTTTGATGATTTCTCAACCATTCCTTAACTTCAAACTCCCATATCTCACGAACGGAATGACGAACTCGAGAAATTCCTACTTCAACTGAAAGCAGAAACTCGCCCGTTTACAACGGTATGTGTATTTTTGCCCTAGGTCATAGTAGTTATTGGATTCGAGTATCAGACATGCGAAAATTTTGATGATTTCTCAACCATTCCTTAACTTCAAACTCCCATATCTCGCGAACGCATTGACGAACTCGAGAAATTTCTGTTGTATCTGAAAGTAGAAACTCGCCCGATTACAATGGTGTGTGTACTTTACACCTAGGCCATTCCAGTTATTGGTTTCGAGTATCAGACCAGCGATAATTTTGATGATTTCTCAACCGTTCCTTAACTTCAAACTCCCATATCTCGCGAACGCATTGACGAACTCGAGAAATTCCTGTTGCATCTGAAAGTAGAAACTCGCCCGATTACAAGGATATGTGTGTTTTTCACCTTGGCCTTTGTAGTTATTGGTTTCGAGTATCAGACTTGCGAAAATTTTGATGGTTTCTCAACCATTCCTTAACTTCAAACTCCCATATCTCGCGAACGGATTGAAGAACTCGTGAAATTCCTGTTGCATCCGATAGAAGAAACTCGCCGGATTACAATGTTATGTGTACTTTTGCCCTAGGCCATTCCAGTTACTTGTTTCTAGCATCAGAATTACGAAAATTTTGATGGTTTCTCAACCATTCCTCAACTTCAAACTCCCATATCTCGCGAACGGAATGACGAACTCGAGAAATTCCTGTTGCATCTGAAAGTGGAAACTCGCGCGATTACAATGGTATGTGCATTTTTCCCCTAGGCCTTTGTTGTTAATGGTTTCGAGTATCAGACTTGCGAAAATTTTGATGGTTTCTCAAGCATTCCGTGACTTCAAACTCCCATATCTCGCGAACGGATTGACGAACTCGAGAAATTCCTGTTGCATCTGAAAGTAGAAAATCGCCCGATTACAAGGATATGTGTGTTTATCCCCCAGGCCATTGTAGTTATTGGTTTCGGGTATCAGACTTGCGAAAATTTTGATGGTTTCTCAGCCATTCCTTAACTTCAAACTCCCATATCTCGCGAACGGATTGACGAACTCGAGAAATTCCTACTTCATCTGAAAGCAGAAACTCGCCCATTTACAACGGTATGTGTATTTTTACCCTAGGCCAAAGTAGTTATTGGATTCGAGTATCAGACATGCGAAAATTTTGATGATTTCTCAACCATTCCTTAACTTCAAACTCCCATATCTCGCGAACGCATTGACGAACTCGAGAAATTTCTGTTGTATCTGAAAGTAGAAACTCGCCCGATTACAATGGTGTGTGTACTTTACACCTAGGCCATTCCAGGTATTGGTTTCGAGTATCAGACCAGCGATAATTTTGATGATTTCTCAACCATTCCTTAACTTCAAACTCCCATATCTCGCGAACGCATTGACGAACTCGAGAAATTCCTGTTGCATCTGAAAGTAGAAACTCGCCCGATTACAAGGATATGTGTGTTTTTCACCTTGGCCTTTGTAGTTATTGGTTTCGAGTATCAGACCAGCGATAATTTTGATGATTTCTCAACCACTCCTTAACTTCAAACTCCCATATGTCGCGAACGCATTGACGAACTCGAGAAATTCCTGTTGTATCTGAAAGTAGAATCTCGCCCGATTACAATGGTGTGTGTACTTTTCCCCTAGGCTTTTATAGTTATTGGTTTCGAGTATCAGACCTGCGAAAATTTTGATGGTTTCTCAACCATTCCTTAACTTCCAACTTCCATATCTCGCGAACGGATTGACGAACTCGAGAATTTCCTATTTCATCTGAAAGCAGAAACTCGCCCGATTACAACGGTACGTGTATTTTTCCCCTAGGCCTTTGTAGTTATTGGTCCCGAGTATCAGACTTGCGAAAATTTTGATGGTTTCGCAACCATTCCTTAACTTCAAACTCCCATATCTCGCGAACGGAATGACGAACTCGAAAAATTCCTGTTACTTCTGAAAGTGGAAACTCGAGCGATTACAAGGGTATATGGATTTTTCCCCTAGGCCTTTGTTTTTATTGGTTTCGAGTATCAGACTTGCGAAAATTTTGATGATTTCTCAACCATTCCTTAACTTCAAACTCTCATATCTCGCGAACGCATTGACGAACTCGATAAATTCCTGTTGCATCTGAAAGTAGAAACTCGCCCGATTACAATGGTATGTGTACTTTTCCTCTAGGCCATTCCAGTTATTGGTTTCGAGTATCAGACATGCGAAAATTTTGATGATTTCTCAACCATTCCTTAACTTCAAACTCTCATATCTCGCGAACGCATTGACGAACTCGAGAAATTCCTGTTGCATCTGAAAGTAGAAACTCGCCCGATTACAATGGTGTGTGTACTTTACCCCTAGGCCATTCCAGTTACTGGTTTCGAGTATCAGACCAGCGAAAATTTTGATGGTTTCTCACCCATTCCTTAACTTCAAACTGCCATATCTCGCGCACAGTTTGTCGAACTCGAGAAATTCCTGTTGCATCTGAAAGTAGGAACTCGCCCGATTACAACGGCATGTGTATTTTACCCCTGAGCCATTGTAGTTATTGGTTTCGAGTATCACACATGCGAAAATTTTGATGGTTTCTCAACCATTCCTTAAATTCAAACTCTCATATCTCGCGAACGGATTGACGAACTCGTGAAATTCCTGTTGCATCGGATAGTAGAAACCGGCCGGATTACAATGTTGTGTGTACTTTTCCCCCAGGCCATTCCAGTTATTTGTTTCTAGCATCAGAATTACGAAAATTTTGACGGTTTCTCAACCATTCCTTAATTTCAAACTCCCATATCTCGCGAACGGAATGACGAACTCGAGAAACTCCTTTTGCATCTGAAAGTGGAAACTCGCGTGATTACAAAGGTATACGAACTTTTCCCCTAGGCCTTTGTTGTTATTGGTTTCGAGTATGAGACTTGCGAAAATTTTGATGGTTTCTCAAGCATTACTTAACTTCAAACTCCCATATCTCGCGAACGGATTGACGAACTCGAGAAATTCCTGTTGCATCTGAAAGCAGAAACTCGCTCGATTACAGCGGTATGTGCACTTTTCCCCTAGGCCATTGTAGTTATTGGTTTCGACTATCAGACTTGCGAAAATTTTGATGGTTTCTCAACCATTCCTTAACTTCAAACTACCATATCTCGCGAACGGATTGACGAACTCGAGAATTTCCTATTGCATCTGAAAGCAGAAAGACGCCCGATTACAACGATACGTGTATTTTTGACCTAGGCCACTCCAGTTATTGGTTTCGAGTATCAGACTTCCGAAAATATTGGTGGTTTCTCAAGCATTCCTTAACTTGAAACTCCCATATCTCGCGAACGGAATTACGAACTCGAGAAATTCCTGTTGCATCTGAAAGTGGAAACTCGCCCGGTTAGAAAGGTATGTGCATTTTTCCCCTATGCCTTTGTAGTTATTGGTTTCGAGTATCAGACTTGCGAAGATTTTGATGGTTTCTCAACCATTCCTTATCTTCAAACTCCCATATCTCGCGAACGGAATGACGAACTCGAGAAATTCCTGTTGCATCTGAAAGTAGAAACTCGCACGATTACAATGGTGTGTGTACTTTTCCCCTAGGCCATACCAGTTATTGGTTTCGAGTATCAGACTTGCGAAAATTTTGATGGTTTCTCAATCATTCCTTAACTTCAAACTTCCATATCTCGCGAACGGATTGACGAACTCGAGAATTTCCTATTGCATCTGAAAGCAGAAACGCGCCCGATTAGCTCGGTACGTGTATTTTTGACCTAAGCCATAGTAGTCATTGGTTTCGAGTATCAGACTTGCGAAAATTTTGATGATTTGTCAAGCATTCCTTAACTTCAAACTCCCATATCTCGCGAACGCATTGACGAACTCGACAAATTCCTGTTGCTTCTGAAAGTGGAAACTCGCCCGATCACAAAGGTATGTGCATTTTTCCCCTAGGCCTTTGTCGTTATTGGTTTCGAGTATCACACTTGCGAAAATTTTGATGATTTGTCGAGCATTCCTTAACTTCAAACTACCATATCTCGCGAACGGATTGACGAACTCGAGAATTTCCTATTGCATCGGAAAGCAGAAACTCGCCCGATTACAACGGTACGTGTGTTTTTACCCTAGGCCTTTGTAGTTATTGGTTTCTAGTATCAGAATTGCGAAAATTTTGATGGTTTCTCAACCATTCCTTAACTTCGAACTCCCATATCTCGCGAACGGAATGACGAACTTCAGAAATTCCTGTTGCATCTGAAAGCAGAAACTCGCCCGATTTCAATGGTATGTGTATTTTTCCCCTAGGCCATTGTAGTTATTGGTTTCGAGTATCAGACTTGCGAAAATTTTGATGGTGTCTCAACCATTCCTTAACTTCAAACTACCATATCTCGCGAACGGATTGACGAACTCGAGAATTTCCTATTGCATCTGAAAGCAGAAATACGCCCGATTAAAACGGAACGTGTATTTTTGACCTAGGCCATTCCAGTTATTGGTTTCGAGTATCAGACCAGCGAAAATTTTGAAGGTTTCTCAACCATTCCTCAACTTCAAACTCCCATATCTCGCGAACGGATTGACGAACTCGAGAAATTCCGGTTGCATCTGAAAGCAGAAACTCGCCCGTTTACAACGGTTTGTGTATTTTTCCCCTAGGCCATAGTTGTTATTTGATTCGAGTATCAGACTTGCGAAAATTGTGATGGTTTCTCAACCATTCCTTAACTTCAAAATCCCATATCTCGCCAACGGATTGACGAACTCGAGAAATTCCTGTTGCATCTGAAAGCAGAAACTCGCCCGATTTCAATGGTATGTGTATTTTTCCCCTAGGCCATTGTAGTTATTGGTTTCGAGTATCAGACTTGCGAAAATTTTGATGGTGTCTCAACCATTCCTTAACTTCAAACTACCATATCTCGCGAACGGATTGACGAACTCGAGAATTTCCTATTGCATCTGAAAGCAGAAATACGCCCGATTAAAACGGAACGTGTATTTTTGACCTAGGCCATTCCAGTTACTGGTTTCGAGTATCAGACCAGCGAAAATTTTGATGGTTTCTCACCCATTCCTTAACTTCAAACTGCCATATCTCGCGCACAGTTTGACGAACTCGAGAAATTCCTGTTGCATCTGAAAGTAGGAACTCGCCCGATTACAACGGCATGTGTATTTTACCCCTGAGCCATTGTAGTTATTGGTTTCGAGTATCAGACATGCGAAAATTTTGATGGTTTCTCAACCATTCCTTAAATTCAAACTCTCATATCTCGCGAACGGATTGACGAACTCGTGAAATTCCTGTTGCATCGGATAGTAGAAACTCGCCGGATTACAATGTTGTGTGTACTTTTCCCCTAGGCCATTCCAGTTATTCGTTTCTAGCATCAGAATTACGAAAATTTTGACGGTTTCTCAACCATTCCTTAATTTCAAACTCCCATATCTCGCGAACGGAATGACGAACTCGAGAAATTCCTGTTGCATCTGAAAGTGGAAACTCGCGTGATTACAAAGGTATACGAATTTTTCCCCTAGGCCTTTGTTGTTATTGGTTTCGAGTATGAGACTTGCGAAAATTTTGATGGTTTCTCAAGCATTCCTTAACTTCAAACTCCCATATCTCGCGAACGGATTGACGAACTCGAGAAATTCCTGTTGCATCTGAAAGTAGAAACTCGCCCGATTACAATGGTGTGTGTACTTTTCCCCTAGGCCATTCCAGTTACTGGTTTCGAGTATCAGACCATCGAAAATTTTGATGGTTTCTCACCCATTCCTTAACTTCAAACTGCCATATCTCGCGCACGGTTTGACGAACTCGAGAAATTCCTGTTGCATCTGAAAGTAGAAACTCGCCCGATTACAACGGCATGTGTATTTTACTCCTGAGCCATTGTAGTTATTGGTTTCGAGTATCAGACATGCGAAAATTTTGATGGTTTCTCAACCATTCCTTAACTTCAAACTACCATATCTCGCGAACGGATTGACGAACTCGAGAATTTCCTATTGCATCTGAAAGCAGAAAGACGCCCGATTAAAACGGAACGTGTATTTTTGACCTAGGCCATTCCAGTTACTGGTTTCGAGTATCAGACCAGCGAAAATTTTGATGGTTTCTCACCCATTCCTTAACTTCAAACTGCCATATCTCGCGCACAGTTTGACGAACTCGAGAAATTCCTGTTGCATCTGAAAGTAGGAACTCGCCCGATTACAACGGCATGTGTATTTTACCCCTGAGCCATTGTAGTTATTGGTTTCGAGTATCAGACATGCGAAAATTTTGATTGTTTCTCAACCATTCCTTAAATTCAAACTCTCATATCTCGCGAACGGATTGACGAACTCGTGAAATTCCTGTTGCATCGGATAGTAGAAACTCGCCCGATTACAATGGTGTGTGTACTTTTCCCCTAGGCCATTCCAGTTATTGGTTTCGAGTACCAGACCAGCGAAAATTTTGATGGTTTCTCAACCATTCCTTAACTTCAAACTCCCTTATCTCGCGAACGGATTGACGAACTCGAGAAATTCCTGTTGCATGTGAAAGTAGAAACTCGCCCGATTACAACAGTGTGTTAATTTTTCCCCTAGGCCTTTGTAGTTACTGGTTTCGAGTATCAGACTTGCGAAAATTTTGATGGTTTCTCAACCATTCCTTAACTTCAAACTCCCATATCTCGCGAACGGATTGGCGAACTCGTGAAATTCCTGTTGCAACCGATAGTAGAAACTCGCCGGATTACAATGTTGTGTGTACTTTTCCCCTAGGCCATTCCAGTTATTTGTTTCTTGCATCAGAATTACGAAAATTTTGATGGTATCTCAACCATTCCTTGAATTCAAACTCCCATATCTCGCGAACGGAATGACGAACTCGAGAAATTCCAGTTGCATCTGAAAGTGGAAACTCGCGCCATTACAAACGTATGTGCATTTTTACCCTGGGCCTCTGTTGAATTGGTTTCGAGTATCGGACTTGCGAAAATTTTGATGGTTTCTCAAGCATTCCTTAACTTCAAACTCCCATATCTCGCGAACGGATTGACGAACTCAAGAAATTCCTGTTGCATCTGAAAGTATATACCCGCCCGATTAGAAGGATATGTGTGTTTTTCCCCTATGCCTTTGTAGTTATTGGTTTCGGGTATCAGACATGCGAAAATTTTGATGGTTTCTCAACCATTCCTTAAATTCAAACTCTCATATCTCGCGAACGGATTGACGAACTCGTGAAATTCCTGTTGCATCGGATAGTAGAAACCGGCCGGATTACAATGTTGTGTGTACTTTTCCCCCAGGCCATTCCAGTTATTGGTTTCGAGTATCAGACTTGCGAAAATTTTGATGGCTTCTCAACCATTCCTTAACTTCAAACTCCCATATCTCGCGAACGGATTGACGAACTCGTGAAATTCCTGTTGCATCGGATAGTAGAAACTCGCCGGATTACAATGTTATGTGTACTTTTCCCCTAGGCCATTCCAGTTATTTGTTTCTAGCATCAGAATTACGAAAATTTTGAAGGTTTCTCAACCATTCCTTAATTTCAAACTCCCATATCTCGCGAACGGAATGACGAACTCGAGAAATTCATGTTGCATCTGAAAGTGGAAACTCGCGTGATTACAACAGTGTGCTAATTTTTCCCCTAGGCCTTTGTAGTTATTGGTTTCAAGTATCAGACTTGCGAAAATTGTGATGGTTTCTCAAGCATTCCTTAACTTCAAACTCCCATATCTCGCGAACGGATTGACGAACTCGAGAAATTCCTGTTGCATCTGAAAGCAGAAACGCGCCCGATTTCAACGGTATGTGCTTTTTTGACCTAAGACATAGTAGTTATTGGTTTCGAGTATCAGACTTGCGAAAATTGTGATGGTTTCTCAAGCATTCCTTAACTTCAAACTCCCATATCTCGCGAACGGATTGACGAACTCGAGAAATTCCTGTTGCATCTGAAAGCAGAAACTCGCTGGATTACAGCGGTATGTGCACTTTTCCCCTAGGCCATTGTAGTTATTGGTTTCGACTATCAGACTTGCGAAAATTTTGATGGTTTCTCAACCATTCCTTAACTTCAAACTACCATATCTCGCGAACGGATTGACGAACTCGAGAATTTCCTATTGCATCTGAAAGCAGAAAGACGCCCGATTACAACGATACGTGTATTTTTGACCTAGGCCACTCCAGTTATTGGTTTCGAGTATCAGACTTCCGAAAATATTGGTGGTTTCTCAAGCATTCCTTAACTTGAAACTCCCATATCTCGCGAACGGAATTACGAACTCGAGAAATTCCTGTTGCATCTGAAAGTGGAAACTCGCCCGGTTAGAAAGGTATGTGCATTTCTCCCCTATGCCTTTGTAGTTATTGGTTTCGAGTATCAGACTTGCGAAGATTTTGATGGTTTCTCAACCATTCCTTAACTTCAAACTCCCATATCTCGCGAACGGAATGACGAACTCGAGAAGTTCCTGTTGCATCTGAAAGTAGAAACTCGCACGATTACAATGGTGTGTGTACTTTTCCCCTAGGCCATACCAGTTATTGGTTTCGAGTATCAGACTTGCGAAAATTTTGATGGTTTCTCAATCATTCCTTAACTTCAAACTTCCATATCTCGCGAACGGATTGACGAACTCGAGAATTTCCTATTGCATCTGAAAGCAGAAACTCGCCCGATTACAACGGTACGTGCATTTCTCCCCTATGCCTTCGTAGTTATTGGTTTCGAGTATCAGCATTGCGAAAATTGTGATGGTTTCTCAACCATTCCTTAACTTCGAACTCCCATATCTCGCGAACGGATTGACGAACTCGAGAAATTCCTGATGCATCTGAAAGCAGAAACTCGCCCGATTTCAACGGTATGTGCATTTTTGCCCTAGGCCATAGTAGTTATTGGTTTCGTGTATCAGACTTGCGGAAATTTTGATGATTTCTCAAGCATTCCATAACTTCAAACTCCCATATCTCGCGAACGGATTGACGAACTCGAGAAATTCCTGTCGCATCTGAAAGCAGAAACTCGCCCGATTACAAAAGTATGTGTATGTTTCCCCTAGGCCTTTGTAGTTATTGGTTTCGAGTATCAGACCAGCGAAAATTTTGATGGTTGCTCAAGCATTCCTTAACTTCAAACTCCCATATCTCGCGATCGGAATGACGAACGCGAGAAATTCCTGTTGCATCTGAAAGCAGAAACTCGCCCGATTACAACGGTACGAGTATTTTTTACCTAGGCCATTCCAGTTATTGGTTTCGAGTATCAGACCAGCGAAAATTTTGAAGGTTTCTCAACCATTCCTTAACTTCAAACTCCCATATCTCGCGAACGGAATGACGAACTTCAGAAATTCCTGTTGCATCTGAAAGCACAAACTCGCCCGATTACAACGGTACGTGCATTTTTCCCCTATGCCGTTGTAGTTATTGGTTTCGAGTAAGAGAATTTCGAAAATTTTGATGGTTTCTCAAGCATTCCTTAACTTTAAAATCCCATGTCTCGCGAACGGATTGACGAACTCGAGAAATTCCTGTTGCATCTGAAAGCAGAAACTCGCCCGATTACAAAGGTATGTGCATTTTTCCCCTATGCCTTTGTAGTTATTGGTTTCTAGCATAAGAATTGCGAAAATTTTTGTGGTTTCTCAACCATTCCTTAACTTCAAACTCCCACGTCTCGCAAACGGAATGACGAACTCGAGAAATTCCTGTTGCATCTGAAAGCAGAAACTCGCCCGATTACAAAGGTACGTGTATTTTTTACCTAGGCCATTCCAGTTATTGGTTTCGAGTATCAGACTAGCGAAAATTTTGAAGGTTTCTCAACCATTCCTTAACTTCAAACGCCCATATCTCGCGAACGGAATGACGAACTCGAGGAATTCCTGTTGCATCTGAAAGCAGAAACTCGCCGGATTACAACGGTACGTGTATTTTTCCCCTAGGCCATAGAAGTTATTTGTTTCGAGTATCAGACTTGCGAAAATTGTGATGGTTTCTCAACCATTCCTTAACTTCAAACTCCCATATCTCGCGAACGGATTGACGAACTCGAGAAATTCCTGTTGCATCTGAAAGCAGAAACTCGCCCGATTACAACGGTATGTGTATTTTCCCCTAGGCCATTGTAGTTATTGGTTTCTAGCGTCAGAATTGCAAAAACTTTGATGGTTTCTGAACCATTCCTTAAATTCAAACTCACATATTTCTCGAACGGAATGACGAACTCGAGAAATTCATGTTGCATCTGAAAGTGGAAACTCGCCCGATTACAAAGGTATGTGCATTCTTCCCCTAGGCCATTATAGTTATTGGTTTCGAGTATCAGACTTGCGAAAATCTTGATGGTTTCCCAACCATTACTTAAATTCAAACTACCATATCTCGCGAACGGAATGACGAACGCGAGAAATTCCTGTTGCATCTGAAAGCAGAAACTCGCCCGATTACAACGGTATGTGTATTTTTCCCTAGGCGATTGTAGTTATTGTTTTCAAGTATCAGAATTGCGAAAATTTTGATGGTTTCTCAACCATTCCTTAACATCAAACTCCCATATCTCGCGAACGGAATGACGAACTCGAGAAATTCCTGTTGCATCTGAAAGTGGAAACTCGCCCGATTACAAGGGTATGTGCATTTTTCCCCTATGGCTTTGTAGTTATTGGTTTCGAGTATCAGACTTGCGAAAATTTTGATGGTTTCTCAACCATTCCTTAACTTCAAACTCCCATATCTCGCGAACGGATTGACGAACTCGAGAAATTCCTGTTGCATCTGAAAGCAGAAACTTGCCCGATTACAACGGTATGTGTATTTTCCCCTAGGCCATTGTAGTTATTGGTTTCTAGCGTCAGAATACCAAAAATTTTGATGGTTTCTGAACCATTCCTTAAATTCAAACTCCCATATCTCGCGAACGGATTGACGAACTCGAGAATTTCCTATTGCATCTGAAAGCAGAAACTCGCCTGATTACAACGGTACGTGTATTTTTTACCTAGGCCATTCCAGTTATTGGTTTCGAGTATCAGACCAGCGAAAATTTTGAAGGTTTCAAAACCATTCCTTAACTTCAAACTCCCATATCTCGCGAACGGATTGACGAACTCGAGAAATTCCTGTTGCATCTGAAAGCAGAAACTCGCCCGATTTGAACGGTATGTGCATTTTTGCCCTAGGCCATAGTAGTTATTGGTTTCGAGTATCAGACTTGCGAAAATTTTGATGGTTTCTCAAGCATTCCATAACTTCAAACTCCCATATCTCGCGAACGGATTGACGAACTCCAGAAATTCCTGTTGCATCTGAAAGCAGAAACTCGCCCGATTACAACGGTACGTGTATTTTTTACCTAGGCCATTCCAGTTATTGGTTTCGAGTATCAGACCAGCGAAAATTTTGAAGGTTTCAAAACCATTCCTTAACTTCAAACTCCCATATCTCGCGAACGGATTGACGAACTCGAGAAATTCCTGTTGCATCTGAAAGCAGAAACTCGCCCGATTTGAACGGTATGTGCATTTTTGCCCTAGGCAATAGTAGTTATTGGTTTCGAGTATCAGACTTGCGAAAATTTTGATGGTTTCTCAAGCATTCCATAACTTCAAACTCCCATATCTCGCGAACGGATTGACGAACTCGAGAAATTCCTGTTCCATCTGAAAGCAGAAACTCGCCCGATTACAAAGGTATGTGCATTTTTCCCCTATGCCTTTGTAGTTATTGGTTTCTAGCATCAGAATTGCGAAAATTTTGGTGGTTTTTCAACCATTCCTTAACTTCAAACTCCCACGTCTCGCGAACGGAATGACGAACTCGAGAAATTCCTGTTGCATCTGAAAGCAGAAACTCGCCCGATTACAACGCAACGTGTATTTTTCCCCTAGGCCATAGTAGTTATTGGTTTCGGGTATCAGACTTGCGAAAATTTTGATGGTTTCTCAACCATTCCTTAACTTCAAACTCCCACATCTCGCGAACGGATTGACGAAATCGAGAAATTCCTGTTGCATCTGAAAGCAGAAACTCGCCCGATTACAACGGTATGTGTATTTTCCCCTAGGCCATTGTAGTTATTGGTTTCTAGCGTCAGAATTGCAAAAATTTTGATGGTTTCTGAACCATTCCTTAAATTCAAACTCACATATTTCTCGAACGGAACGACGAACTCGAGAAATTCCTGTTGCATCTGAAAGTGGAAACTCGCCCGATTACAAAGGTATGTGCATTTTTCCCCTAGGCCATTGTAGTTATTGGTTTCGAGTATCAGACTTGCGAAAATCTTGATGGTTTCCCAACCATTCCTTAAATACAAACTACCATATCTCGCGAACGGATTGACGAACTCGAGAAATTCCTGTTGCATCTGAAAGCAGAAACTCGCCCGATTACAACGGTATGTGTATTTTTCCCTAGGCCATTGTAGTTATTGTTTTCTAGTATCAGAATTGCGAAAATTTTGATGGTCTCTCAACCATTCCTTAACTTCAAACTCCCATATCTCGCGAACGGAATGACGAACTCGAGAAATTCCTGTTCGATCTGAAAGTGGAAACTCGCCCGATTACAAGGGTATGTGCATTTTTCCCCTATGGCTTTGTGGTTATTGGTTTCGAGTATCAGACTTGCGAAAATTTTGATGGTTTCTCAACCATTCCTTAACTTCAAACTCCCATATCTCGCGAACGGATTGACGAACTCTAGAATTTCCTATTGCATCTGAAAGCAGAAACTCGCCTGATTACAACGGTACGTGCATTTTTTACCTAGGCCATTCCATTTATTGGTTTCGAGTATCAGACCAGCGAAAATTTTGAAGGTTTCAAAACCATTCCTTAACTTCAAACTCCCATATCTCGCGAACGGATTGACGAACACGAGAAATTCCTGTTGCATCTGAAAGCAGAAACTCGCCCGATTTGAACGGTATGTGCATTTTTGCCCTAGGCCATAGTAGTTATTGGTTTCGAGTATCAGACTTGCGAAAATTTTGATGGTTTCTCAAGCATTCCATAACTTCAAACTCCCATATCTCGCGAACGGATTGACGAACTCGAGAAATTCCTGTTGCATCTGAAAGCAGAAACTCGCCCGATTACAAAGGTATGTGCATTTTTCCCCTATGCCTTTGTAGTTATTGGTTTCTAGCATCAGAATTGCGAAAATTTTGATGGTTTCTCAACAATTCCTTAACTTCAAACTCCCATATCTCGCGAACAGATTGACGAACTCGAGAATTTCCTATTGCATCTGAAAGCAGAAACTCGCCCGATTACAACGGTACGTGTATTTTTTACCTAGGCCATTCCAGTTATTGGTTTCGAGTATCAGACCAGCGAAAATTTTGAAGGTTTCAAAACCATTCCTTAACTTCAAACTCCCATATCTCGCGAACGGATTGACGTACTCGAGAAATTCCTGTTGCATCTGAAAGCAGAAACTCGCCCGATTTGAACGGTATGTGCATTTTTGCCCTAGGCCATAGTAGTTATTGGTTTCGAGTATCAGACTTGCGAAAATTTTGATGGTTTCTCAAGCATTCCATAACTTCAAACTCCCATATCTCGCGAACGGATTGACGAACTCGAGAAATTCCTGTTGCATCTGAAAGCAGAAACTCGCCCGATTACAAAGGTATGTGCATTTTTCCCCTATGCCTTTGTAGTTATTGGTTTCTAGCATCAGAATTGCGAAAATTTTGGTGGTTTCTCAACCATTCCTTAACTTCAAACTCCCACGTCTCGCGAACGGAATGACGAATTCGAGAAATTCCTGTTGCATCTGAAAGCAGAAACTCGCCCGATTACAACGCTACGTGTATTTTTCCCCTAGGCCATAGTAGTTATTGGTTTCGAGTATTAGACTTGCGAAAATCTTGATGGTTTCCCAACCATTCCTTAAATTCAAACTACCATATCTCGCGAACGGATTGACGAACTCGAGAAATTCGTGTTGCATCTGAAAGTAGAAACTCGCATGATTACATTGGTGTGTGTACTTATCCCTTAGGCCATTCCAGTTATTGGTTTCTAGTATCAGAATTGCGAAAATTTTGATGGTTTCTCAACCATTCCTTAACTTCAAACTCCCATATCTCGCGAACGGAATGACGAACTCGAGAAATTCCTGCTGCATCTGAAAGTGGAAACTCGCCCGATTACAAAGGTATGTGCATTTTTCTCCTATGCCTTTGTAGTTATTGGTTTCGAGTATCAGACTTGCGAAAATTTTGATTGTTTCTCAACCATTCCTTAACTTCAAATTCCCATATCTCGCGAACGGAATGACGAACTCGAGAAATTCCTGTGGCATCTGAAAGTGGAAACCCGCCCGATTACAAGGGTATGTGCATTTTTCCCCTATGCCTTTGTAGTTATTGGTTTCGAGTATCAGACTTGGAAAAACCTTGATGGTTTCTCAACCATTCCTTAACTTCAAACTCCCATATCTCACGAACGGATTGACGAACTCGAGAAATTCCTGTTGCATCTGAAAGTGGAAACTCGCCCGATTACAAAGGTATGTGCATTATTCCCCTATGCCTTTGTAGTTATTGGTTTCTAGCATCAGAATTGCGAAAATTTTGATGGTTTCTCAACCATTCCTTAACTTCAAACTCCCATATCTCTCGAACGGAACGACGAACTCGAGAAATTCCTGTTGCATCTGAAAGTGGAAACTCGCCCGATTACAAACGTATGTGCATTTTTCCCCTATGCCTTTGTAGTTACTGGTTTCGAGTATCAGACTTGCGAAAATTGTGATGGTTTCTCAACCATTCCTTAACTTCAAACTCCCATATCTCTCGAACGGAATGACGAACTCGAGAAATTCCTGTTGCATCTGAAAGTGGAAACTCGCCCGATTACAAAGGTATGTACGTTGTTCCCCGAGGCCATTGTAGTTATTGGTTTCGAGTATCAGACTTGCGAAAATCTTGGTGGTTTCCCAACCATTCCTTAAATTCAAATTCCCATGTCTCGCGAACGGATTGACAAACTCGAGAAATTCCTGTTGCATCTGAAAGCAGAAACTCGCCCGATTACAAAGGTACGTGTATTTTTCCCCTAGGCCATTGTAGTTATTGTTTTCTAGTATCAGAATTGCGAAAATTTTGATGCTTTCTCAACCATTCCTTAACTTCAAACTCCCATATCTCGCGAACGGAATGACGAACTCGAGAAATTCCTGTTGCATCTGAAAGTGGAAACCCGCCCGATGACAAGGGTATGTGCATTTTTCCCCTATGCCTTTGTAGTTATTGGTTTCGAGTATCAGACTTGGAAAAACCTTGATGGTTTCTCAACCATTGCTTAAATTCAAACTACCACATCTCGCGAACGGATTGACGAACTCGAGAATTTCCTATTGCATCTGAAAGCAGAAACTCGCCCGATTACAACGCTACGTGTATTTTTACCCTAGGCCATAGTAGTTATTGGTTTCGAGTATCAGACTTGCGAAAATTTTGATGGTTTCTCAACCATTCCTTAACTTCAAACTCCCACATCTCGCGAACGGATTGACGAACTCGAGAAATTCCTGTTGCATCTGAAAGCAGAAACTCGCCCGATTACAACGGTATGTGTATTTTTCCCCAAGGCCATTGTAGTTATTGGTTTCTAGTTTCAGAATTGCGAAAATTTTGACGGTTTCTCAACCGTTCCATAACTTCGAACTCCCATATCTCGCGAACGGATTGACGAACTCGAGAAATTCCTGTGGCATCTGAAGTTGGAAACTCGCCCGATTACATAGGTATGTGCATTTTTCCCCTATGCCTTTGTAGGTATTGGTTTCTAGCATCAGAATTGCGAAAATTTTGATGGTTTCTCGACCATTCCTTAAATTCAAACTCCCATATCTCGCGAACGGAATGACGAACTCGAGAAGTTCCTGTTGCATCTGAAAGTGGAAACTCGCCCGATTACAAAGGTGTGTGCATTTTTCCCCTAGGCCATTGTAGTTATTGGTTTCGAGTATTAGACTTGCGAAAATCTTGATGGTTTCCCAACCATTCCTTAAATTCAAACTACCATATCTCGCGAACGGATTGACGAACTCGAGAAATTCGTGTTGCATCTGAAAGTAGAAACTCGCATGATTACATTGGTGTGTGTACTTATCCCTTAGGCCATTCCAGTTATTGGTTTCTAGTATCAGAATTGCGAAAATTTTGATGGTTTCTCAACCATTCCTTAACTTCAAACTCCCATATCTCGCGAACGGAATGACGAACTCGAGAAATTCCTGCTGCATCTGAAAGTGGAAACTCGCCCGATTACAAAGGTATGTGCATTTTTCTCCTATGCCTTTGTAGTTATTGGTTTCGAGTATCAGACTTGCGAAAATTTTGATTGTTTCTCAACCATTCCTTAACTTCAAATTCCCATATCTCGCGAACGGAATGACGAACTCGAGAAATTCCTGTGGCATCTGAAAGTGGAAACCCGCCCGATTACATGTGTATGTGCATTTTTCCCCTATGCCTTTGTAGTTATTGGTTTCGAGTATCAGACTTGGAAAAACCTTGATGGTTTCTCAACCATTCCTTAACTTCAAACTCCCATATCTCACGAACGGATTGACGAACTCGAGAAATTCCTGTTGCATCTGAAAGTGGAAACTCGCCCGATTACAAAGGTATGTGCATTATTCCCCTATGCCTTTGTAGTTATTGGTTTCTAGCATCAGAATTGCGAAAATTTTGATGGTTTCTCAACCATTCCTTAACTTCAAACTCCCATATCTCTCGAACGGAACGACGAACTCGAGAAATTCCTGTTGCATCTGAAAGTGGAAACTCGCCCGATTACAAACGTATGTGCATTTTTCCCCTATGCCTTTGTAGTTACTGGTTTCGAGTATCGGACTTGCGAAAATTGTGATGGTTTCTCAACCATTCCTTAACTTCAAACTCCCATATCTCTCGAACGGAATGACGAACTCGAGAAATTCCTGTTGCATCTGAAAGTGGAAACTCGCCCGATTACAAAGGTATGTGCATTTTTCCCCGAGGCCATTGTAGTTATTGGTTTCGAGTATCAGACTTGCGAAAATCTTGATGGTTTCCCAACCATTCCTTAAATTCACACTACCATATCTCGCGAACGGATTGACGAACTCGAGAAATTCCTGTTGCATCTGAAAGTAGAAACTTGCACGATTACAATGGTGTGTGTACTATTCCCCTAGGCCATTTCAGTTATTGGTTTCGAGTATTAAAATTGCGAAAATTTTGATGGTTTCTCAACCATTGCTTAAATTCAAACTACCACATCTCGCGAACGGATTGACGAACTCGAGAATTTCCTATTGCATCTGAAAGCAGAAACTCGCCCGATTACACCGGTACGTGTATTTTTTACCTAGGCCATTCCAGTTATTGGTTTCGAGTATCAGACCAGCGAAAATTTTGATGGTTTCTCAACCATTCCTTAACTTCAAACTCCCATATCTCACGAACGGATTGACGAACTCGAGAAATTCCTGTTGCATCTGAAAGTGGAAACTCGCCCGATTACAAAGGTATGTGCATTATTCCCCTATGCCTTTGTAGTTATTGGTTTCTAGCATCAGAATTGCGAAAATTTTGATGGTTTCTCAACCATTCCTTAACTTCAAACTCCCATATCTCTCGAACGGAACGACGAACTCGAGAAATTCCTGTTGCATCTGAAAGTGGAAACTCGCCCGATTACAAACGTATGTGCATTTTTCCCCTATGCCTTTGTAGTTACTGGTTTCGAGTATCGGACTTGCGAAAATTGTGATGGTTTCTCAACCATTCCTTAACTTCAAACTCCCATATCTCTCGAACGGAATGACGAACTCGAGAAATTCCTGTTGCATCTGAAAGTGGAAACTCGCCCGATTACAAAGGTATGTACGTTGTTCCCCGAGGCCATTGTAGTTATTGGTTTCGAGTATCAGACTTGCGAAAATCTTGGTGGTTTCCCAACCATTCCTTAAATTCAAATTCCCATGTCTCGCGAACGGATTGACAAACTCGAGAAATTCCTGTTGCATCTGAAAGCAGAAACTCGCCCGATTACAAAGGTACGTGTATTTTTCCCCTAGGCCATTGTAGCTATTGTTTTCTAGTATCAGAATTGCGAAAATTTTGATGCTTTCTCAACCATTCCTTAACTTCAAACTCCCATATCTCGCGAACGGAATGACGAACTCGAGAAATTCCTGTTGCATCTGAAAGTGGAAACCCGCCCGATGACAAGGGTATGTGCATTTTTCCCCTATGCCTTTGTAGTTATTGGTTTCGAGTATCAGACTTGCCCAAATTTTGATGGTTTCTCAACCATTCCTTAACTTCGAACTCCCATACCTCGCGAACGGAATGACGCACTCCAGAAATTCCTGTTGCATCTGAAAGTGGAAACACGCCCGATTACAAATGTATGTGCATTTTCCCCTAGGCCTTTGTAGTTATTGGTTTCGAGTATCAGACTTGCGAAAATTTTGATAGTTTCTCAACCATTCCTTAACTTCAAACTCCCATTTCTCGCGAACGGATTGACGAGATCGAGAAATTCCTGTTGCATCTGAAAGTAGAAACTCGCCCAATTACAATGGTGTGTGTACTTTTCCCCTAGGCCATTCCAGTTATTGGCTTCATTTGTGTCTTCACGCTCTCACACGCCTTACAAAAATCTTGTTTTCTACTTGTTCTCACATCTTAAATAATTATTCTAAGTTCGCAGTCAATTAGCTCGGCGTTACTCGCGGTAAGTGATACTTCGTCGCGAGTAATAGCGATTGCCTGGTCTCACCACGTGGAGTTTGCTGCGAGCGGAGACCCGGAGAGAGACAGATGGAATCAAAGTTCCATCGATCTCCCTCGTCACGCGATACAAACGAAGATACTAAACCAAAGAGATGGAAAGAATCAATTTTCCTTCGATCTCCTTGTTTAGTTCTGCCAAGCAATTACATTATGGAAAAATTAGGCAAAATTGGGAAAGACGCGACACGAACCGTGCAGTTGGTCCTACTAGGTCTATCCCGTTTCCCCTCCGTGGTTCCGATTCCAGAGATAACGAACGACGCCTACCACTCCCCTAGAGGAGTGCCCCGTTTCTGCATCTTTACGACGAGAGGGTCTTATTTTGGAGACTTTCGCAGGGACCGGCAAAAATGCCTGCTCCTGTGGTCGCAACATGCCCCCTCTGGAAGCGGACACACCGGAAGAGACGGCGATAGACCGTTCGGACTACTTACACGGCCGGCCACTTGCTTGTACAAGAAGCAGTGGTGACCGGACCGAGGAACGAGGAAGCGAGCAAAATTAAGCTAAAGATTGGATAATTGCTTGGCAGATCACAGCCTTAAAACTAACTTATTCTAACTGCAGAGATGGACGGAATCAAGGTTTCTTTGATCTCCTCGTTTAATTCTGCCGAGCAATTACATTATGGAAAAATTAGGCGAAATTGGGAAATACGCGACACGAACCGTGTGGTTACTCCTACTAGGTCGGTCCCGTTTCCCCTCAGTGGGCCCGATTAAAGAGGAAATGCACGACGCCGTCCACTCATATAGAGTGCCCCGTTTCTCCCAACTCCGCGTCAGGAACCACGCAAAGCGTGGACCTGACTCACGGAGGATGACAAAGAGAGGGTCTTGTGGCACAAGGACTTCCGCAGGGACCGGTACGAACACCTGCCCCTGTGTTCGCAGCATATTCTCTCTCAAAGCGGACGCACCAGAAGAGACAGCGATCGAGCGTTCGGTCCACCTCCACGGCCGATCACTTGCTTATGCAACAAGCAGAGGTGGCCGGACTGAGATACGAGCAAGCGAGCAAAAAGAAGTTAAAGATTGGATAATTGCTCGGCAGATCACAGATACTCGTACATGGTAACCTTAAAACTAACTTAGTCTATACTTAGAATTAACAGTCCCGCGGAGGATGCAATACATCAGTCCTCTTCGTTCTTCGTTCTTCGTTTTCCGATACATCTAATTGTAAGAGAATGTATCTAAGAGAAACCTAAGAGAAACCTAAAGTCATTAGGTTCTTCGCCTTCGCAGATTTTGCAATATCCTGATGTTTATTTATCATAATTATTAATAACCGTCGTAGGACCGTAGTTTGAACAATTATTAACTATTTCCTAGTATAAATAATGGCTTAAAATATCATTTCGTTGAAATATTCTTTGTTCGCGAAGGAATTTTTCGCTGAGATCCAACTAACATTTTCAAGGCTACAGGTATCGATTATCGATTCACAAGTCTTCATCGCGATGATTTTTCTATCTAAAAAAGCGATTAATTGAATTTCGGCACTTTTATGTAAAAAACACAACTTCTACGCGTATTGTGTAAATTATAAGAATTAAACAAATGTTAACTTAATGCATTTAATGAGCAATTGTTACTTTCCATGCTTAAAAACTTTACGAAACACGTTTTAACATCGAGTCTCGATCAAAATCAATTTCTATAAGTTTCTTAGTTAATTGCAATACATAAATAAGATGCACATTGTTCGATCAATATTGGGAACATGTATAAATGTTAGTAACAATCGCGGAAATGAACAAACATTCACCGAAACCGTTCGCCTTCGAAAATTTCGATTAGATCGAACAAAGACAATGGAAGAACCGGTAAGTCACCTTACGGAGGGTATATAAGGAGCCCCCAGTTGTTTAAAATTTCATTCTTCCTGGAGCCTCGGAGGTGGATGGATCTCTTCGTTTTAGGTTTATGGAAGGGGGACCCCCACCTTGGTAACTGGTACTGGCCGCCGGTAGGCGGTGGTCAGTACTGGCGACCATTCTCTCAATCCTTTCTTTGGTTTTTAATTGTTTCTTTCTGTAATTTATTTTATTTGTTCTCTGATTTTACTTTGTACTTGTTTTTCCATGTTTATTTTTTTGTCATTCTTGCCTTTATTTCCTTTGTTTCTGAATGACTGTATTTAATCACTAACCAACTTCATTTCTATTTTCTATCATTTTTTTATCATGCCTTGACTTTAGGTTTCTCTTAGGTAGGCACACCGGAGAACGAAGAACGAAGAACGAAGAACGAAGAACGAAGAACGAAGAACGAAGAACGAAGAACGAAGAACGAAGAACGAAGAACGAAGAACGAAGAACGAAGAACGAAGAACGAAGAACGAAGAACGAAGAACGAAGAACGAAGAACGAAGAACGAAGAACGAAGAACGAAGAACGAAGAACGAAGAACGAAGAACGAAGAACGAAGAACGAAGAACGAAGAACGAAGAACGAAGAACGAAGAACGAAGAACGAAGAACGAAGAACGAAGAACGAAGAACGAAGAACGAAGAACAAAGAACGAAGAACGAAGAAGACACTATCGTCGCAACCGCCGTGGGATCTTTAGTTAAGCTTGGAATAAGTTAATTTTAAGGCCACCGTGTACAAATATCTGTTATCTGTCAAGCAATTATCCAATCTTTAGCTTATTTTTGCTCGCTTCCTCGTTCTTCAGCCCGGTCATCACTGCTTGTTGCATAAGCAAGTGACCGGCCGTGTAGGTGGTCCGAACGGTCGATCGCCGTCTCTTCTGGTGCGTCCGCTTCCAGAGAGAACATGCTGCGCAGCCCTGTGGAAGCTCTGTGACATAAGACCCTCTCTTCGTCATCCTCCGTGAGTCAGGTCCACGCTTTGCGTGATTCCTGACGCGGAGTTGGGAGAAACGGGGCACTCTATATGAGTGGACGGCGTCGTGCATTTCCTCTTTAATCGGGCCCACTGAGGGGAAACGGGACCGACCTAGTAAGACCAACTGCACGGTTCGTGTCGCGTCTTTTCCAATTTTGCCTAATTTTTCCATAATGTAATTGCTTAGCAGAACAAAACGAGGAGATCGAAGGAACATTGATTCCGTCCATCTCTTTGGTTTAGTATCTTCGTTTGTATCGGGTGTCGAGGGAGATCGATGGAACTTTGATTCCATCTATCTCTCTCCGGGTCTCCGCTCGCAGCAACCTCCACGTGGTGAGACCTGGTAATCGGTATTACTCGCGACGAACAGTAATTATTCGTCGTGGGTAGTACCGAGCTAATCGGCTGCGAGTTTAGAATAGTAATTTTTACGGTACAGTAGAGTACTTTACGGTACAGTACTTTCAACAAGTTCAATTGATGTATTGAAATAAAATCAATTTCACTGACTGCAGAAACTTTATTTTTGTCCATTATTTGTTTCCATTTCTTTAACCCGATCCTATCAAACTGCTAAAACTACTTAAAACTATATGTCCTCAACTATCATGTTCTCCTGATACAAAGAAAATCGGGATCCATGATTCAGAAATTCGTTCGAAAGTACAACAAAATTTCGATTCGCGGAAATTTTTGGAATTTGACGTCAATTCTAAGAATCCGCGAAATCGTGCCACTTCCTCGCATATCGTACACTGACACCAAGAGTCCCAAAATCAAACATTTTCTAAAATTTATGCCTGAATTTCAACCTTTGGTATCAGGAAAATACCAAAAATTTCGATTCTTCAAGTATTAATCAAATGTTAAATTGATATATCTCATAGACAATTATTACTTTCCATGTTTTAAAACATTAAGAAACATCTCTTTACCTTGAAGTACGATCAAAATTATTATAATCATTTAATCTAAACGGAGAAACGGAGAAAAGGAGAAACGGAGAAACGGAGAAACGGAGAAAAGGAGAAACGGAGAAACGGAGAAACGGAAAAACGGAGAAACGGAGAAAAGGAGAAACGGAGAAACGGAGAAACGGAGAAACGGAGAAACGGAGAAACGGAGAAACGGAGAAACGGAGAAACGGAGAAACGGAGAAACGGAGAAACGGAGAAACGGAGAAACGGAGAAACGGAGAAACGGAGAAACGGAGAAAAGGAGAAACGGAGAAACGGAGAAACGGAGAAACGGAGAAACGAAGAAACGAAGGAAGAAACGGAGAAACGAAGAAACGAAGGAAGAAACGGAGAAACGAAGAAAGAAACGGAGAAACGAAGAAAGGAACTGAGAAACGAACAAAGAAACGCAGAAACGAAGAATGAAACGAAGAAACGAAGAAAGAAACGGAGAAACGAACAAAGAAACGGAGAAACGGAGAAACGGGGAAATAAGTGGAGAAACGAACAAAGAAACGGAGAAACGAACAAAGAAACGGAGAAACGGAGAAATAAATGGAGAAACGAAGAAATGAACGGAGAATAGAAGAAAGAAACGGAGGAACGAAGAAAGAAACGGAGAAACGAAGAAAGAAACGGAGAAACGAACAAAGAAACGGTGAAACGTTTCTCCGTTTCTACGTTTCTCCGTTTCTCCGTTTCTTTGTTCGTTTCTCCGTTTCTTTGTTCGTTTCTCCGTTTCTGCGTTTCTTTGTTCGTTTCTCCGCTCCTTTCTTCGTTTCTCCGTTTATTTCTTCGTTTTTCCATTTATTTCTCCGTTTCTCCGTTTCTTTCTTCGTTCCTCCGTTTCTTTCTTCGTTCCTTCGTTTCATTCTTCGTTTCTGCATTTCTTTGTTCGTTTCTCCGTTCCTTTCTTCGTTTCTCCGGTTATTTCTTCGTTTCTCCACTTATTTCTCCGTCTCTCCGTTTCTCCGTTTCTTTGTTCGTTCCTCTGTTTATTTCTTCGTTTCTCCATTTATTTCTCCGTTTCTCCGTTTCTTTGCTCGTTTCTGCGTTTCTTTGTTGGTTTCTCCGCTCCTTTCTTCGTTTCTCCGTTTATTTCTTCGTTTTTCCATTTATTTCTCCGTTTCTCCGTTTCTTTCTTCGTTCCTCCGTTTCTTTCTTCGTTTCTTCGTTTCATTCTTCGTTTCTGCATTTCTTTCTTCGTTTCTCCGTTCCTTTCTTCGTTTCTCCGTTTATTTCTTCGTTTCTCCACTTATTTCCCCGTTTCTCCGTTTCTCCGTTTCTTTGTTCGTTTCTCCGTTTCTTTCTTCGTTTCTTCGTTTCATTCTTCGTTTCTGCGTTTCTTTGTTCGTTTCTCAGTTCCTTTCTTCGTTTCTCCGTTTCTTTCTTCGTTTCTCCGTTTCTTCGTTTCTCCGTTTCTTCCTTCGTTTCTTCGTTTCTCCGTTTCTCCGTTTCTCCGTTTCTCCGTTTCTCCTTTTCTCCGTTTCTCCGTTTCTTTGCTCGTTTCTGCGTTTCTTTGTTGGTTTCTCCGCTCCTTTCTTCGTTTCTCCGTTTATTTCTTCGGTTTTCCATTTATTTCTCCGTTTCTCCGTTTCTTTCTTCGTTCCTCCGTTTCTTTCTTCGTTCCGTCGTTTCATTCTTCGTTTATGCATTTCTTTGTTCGTTTCTCCGTTCCTTTCTTCGTTTCTCCGTTTATTTCTTCGTTTTTCCATTTATTTCTCCGTTTCTCCGTTTCTTTCTTCGTTCCTCCGTTTCTTTCTTCGTTCCTTCGTTTCATTCTTCGTTTCTGCATTTCTTTGTTCGTTTCTCCGTTCCTTTCTTCGTTTCTCCGGTTATTTCTTCGTTTCTCCACTTATTTCTCCGTCTCTCCGTTTCTCCGTTTCTTTGTTCGTTCCTCTGTTTATTTCTTCGTTTCTCCATTTATTTCTCCGTTTCTCCGTTTCTTTGCTCGTTTCTGCGTTTCTTTGTTGGTTTCTCCGCTCCTTTCTTCGTTTCTCCGTTTATTTCTTCGTTTTTCCATTTATTTCTCCGTTTCTCCGTTTCTTTCTTCGTTCCTCCGTTTCTTTCTTCGTTTCTTCGTTTCATTCTTCGTTTCTGCATTTCTTTGTTCGTTTCTCCGTTCCTTTCTTCGTTTCTCCGTTTATTTCTTCGTTTCTCCACTTATTTCCCCGTTTCTCCGTTTCTCCGTTTCTTTGTTCGTTTCTCCGTTTCTTTCTTCGTTTCTTCGTTTCATTCTTCGTTTCTGCGTTTCTTTGTTCGTTTCTCAGTTCCTTTCTTCGTTTCTCCGCTCCTTTCTTCGTTTCTCCGTTTATTTCTTCGGTTTTCCATTTATTTCTCCGTTTCTCCGTTTCTTTCTTCGTTCCTCCGTTTCTTTCTTCGTTCCGTCGTTTCATTCTTCGTTTATGCATTTCTTTGTTCGTTTCTCCGTTCCTTTCTTCGTTTCTCCGTTTATTTCTTCGTTTTTCCATTTATTTCTCCGTTTCTCCGTTTCTTTCTTCGTTCCTCCGTTTCTTTCTTCGTTCCTTCGTTTCATTCTTCGTTTCTGCATTTCTTTGTTCGTTTCTCCGTTCCTTTCTTCGTTTCTCCGGTTATTTCTTCGTTTCTCCACTTATTTCTCCGTCTCTCCGTTTCTCCGTTTCTTTGTTCGTTCCTCTGTTTATTTCTTCGTTTCTCCATTTATTTCTCCGTTTCTCCGTTTCTTTGCTCGTTTCTGCGTTTCTTTGTTGGTTTCTCCGCTCCTTTCTTCGTTTCTCCGTTTATTTCTTCGTTTTTCCATTTATTTCTCCGTTTCTCCGTTTCTTTCTTCGTTCCTCCGTTTCTTTCTTCGTTTCTTCGTTTCATTCTTCGTTTCTGCATTTCTTTGTTCGTTTCTCCGTTCCTTTCTTCGTTTCTCCGTTTATTTCTTCGTTTCTCCACTTATTTCCCCGTTTCTCCGTTTCTCCGTTTCTTTGTTCGTTTCTCCGTTTCTTTCTTCGTTTCTTCGTTTCATTCTTCGTTTCTGCGTTTCTTTGTTCGTTTCTCAGTTCCTTTCTTCGTTTCTCCGTTTCTTTCTTCGTTTCTCCGTTTCTTCGTTTCTCCGTTTCTTCCTTCGTTTCTTCGTTTCTCCGTTTCTCCGTTTCTCCGTTTCTCCGTTTCTCCGTTTCTCCTTTTCTCCGTTTCTCCGTTTCTTTGCTCGTTTCTGCGTTTCTTTGTTGGTTTCTCGGCTCCTTTCTTCGTTTCTCCGTTTATTTCTTCGGTTTTCCATTTATTTCTCCGTTTCTCCGTTTCTTTGTTCGTTTCTCCGTTTCTTTGTTCGCTTCTCCGTTTTTCTTCTCCGATTCTCGGTTTATTTCTTCGTTTCTCCATTTATTTCTCCGACTCTCCGTTTCTTTCTTCGTTTCTCCGTTTCATTCTTCGTTTCTTCGTTTATTTCTTCGTTTCTCCATTTATTTCTGCGTTTCTGCGTTTCTTTCTTCGTTTCTCCGTTTCTTTCTCCGTTTGTCCGTTTCTTTCTTCGTTTCTCCGTTTCTTTGTTCGTTTCTCCGTTTATTTCTTCGTTTCTCCATTTATTTCTCCGTTTCTCCGTAGTTCAAAATTTTCGCAAGTCTGATACTCGAAACCAATAACTACAAAGGCTTAGGGGAAAAATACACATAACGTTGTAATCGGGAGAGTTTCTTTTTCCAGCTGCAACCGGAATATCTCGTGTTCGTCAATCCGTTCGCGAGATATGGGAGTTTGAAACTAAGCAATGGTTGAGAAACCATCACAATTTTCTCCAAGTCTGATACTCGAAACCAATAACTGGAATGTCCTAGGGGAAAAGTACACACACCATTGTAATGGGGCGAGTTTCTACTTTCAGATGCAACAGGAATTTCTCGAGTTCGTCAATCCGTTCGCGAGATATGGGAGTTTGAAGTTAAGGAATGCTTGACAAACCATCAAAATTTTCGCAAGTGCGATACTCGAAACCAATAACTGGAATGGCCTAGGGGAAAAGTACACACACCATTGTAATGGGGCGAGTTTCTACTTTCAGATGCAACAGGAATTCCTCGAGTTCGTCAATCCGTTCGCGAGATATGGGAGTTTGAAGTTAAGGAATGGTTGACAAACCATCAAAATTTTCGCAAGTATGATACTCGAAACCAATAACTGGAATGGCTTAGGGGAAAAGTACACACACCCTTGTAATGGGGCGAGTTTCTACTTTCAGATGCAACAGGAATTCCTCGAGTTCGTCAAACCTTTCGCGAGATATGGGAGTTTGAAGTTAAGGAATGGTTGAGAAACCATCAAAACTTTCGCAAGTATGATACTCGAAACCAATAACTGGAATGGCCTAGGGGAAAAGTACACACACCATTGTAATGGGGCGAGTTTCTACTGTCAGATGCAACAGGAATTTCTCGAGTTCGTCAATCCGTTCGCGAGATATGGGAGTTTGAAGTTAAGTAATATTTGAGAAACCACCAAAATTATCGCAAGTCTGATACTCGAAACCAATAACAGCAATGGCCTAGGGGAAAAGTACAAATACCATTGTAATAGGGCGAGTTTCCACTTTCAGATGCAACAGGAATTTCTCCAGTTCGTCTATCCGTTCGCGAGATATGGGAGTTTGAACTTATTGAATGGTTAAGATACCATCAAAATTGTCGCAATTCTGATACTAGAAACGAATAACTGGAATGGCTTAGGGGAAAAGTACACACACACCATTGTAATCGGGCAAGTTTCTACTTTCAGATACAACAGTAATTTCTCGAGTTCGTCAATCCGTTCGCGAGATATGGGAGTTTGAAGCTAAGGAATGGTTGAGAAACCATCAAAATTTTCGCAAGTCTGATACTCGAAACCAATAACTGCAATGGCCTAGGGCAAAAATACACATACCTTTGAAATCGGGCGAGTTTCTACCTTCAGTTGCAACTGGAATTTCTCGAGTTCTTCAATCCGTTCGCGAGATATGGGAGTTCGAAGTTAAGGAATGGTTGACAAACCATCAAAATTTTCGCAAGTATGATACTCGAAACCAATAACTGGAATGGCCTAGGGGAAAAATACACATACCTTTGTAATCGGGCGAGTTTCTACTATCAGATGCAACAGGAATTTCTCGAGCACGTCAATCCGTTCGCGAGATATGGGAGTTTGAAGTTAAGGAATGGTTGAGAAACCATCAAAATTTTCGCAATTCTGATGCTACAAACGAATAACTGGAATGACCTGGGGGAAAAGTACACACACCATTGTAATCGGTCGACTTTCTACTTTCAGATGCAACAGGAAATAATCGAGTTCTTCAATCCGTTCGCGAGATATGGGAGTTTGAAGTTAAGGAATGCTTGAGAAACCATCAAAATTTTCGCAAGTCTGATACTCGAAACCAATAACTACAAAGGCTTAGGGAAAAAATACACATACCGTTGTAATCGGGAGAGTTTCTTCGTCCAGATGCCATCGGAACTTCTCGTGTTCGTCAATCCGTTCCCGAGATATGGGAGTTTGAAATTAACGAATGGTTGATAAACAATCACAATTTTCGCAAGTCTGATACTCGAAACCAATAACTACTATGGCCTAGGGGAAAAATACACATGCCTTTGTAATCGGGCGAGTTTCTACTTTCAGATGCAACAGGAATGACTCGAGTTCGTGAATCCGTTCGCGAAATATGGGAGTTTGTAGTTAAGGAATGGTTGAGAAACCATAAAAATTTTCGCAATTCTGATACTCGAAACCAATAACTACAAAGGCTTAGGGAAAAAATACACATACCGTTGTAATCGGGAGAGTTTCTTTGTCCAGATGCAACCGGAATTTCTCGTGTTCGTCAATTCGCTCCCGAGATATGGGAGTTTGAAGTTAAGGAATGGTTGAGAAACCATCAAAATTTTCGCAAATTCTGATGCTAGAAACGAATAACTGGAATGACCTGGGGCAAAAGTACACACACCATTGTAATCGGTCGACTTTCTACTTTCAGATGCAACAGGAATTTCTCGAGCTCGTCAATCCGTTCGCAAGATATGGGAGTTTGAAGTTAAGGAACGGTTGAGAAACCATCAAAATTCTCGCAAGTCTGATACTCGAAACCAATAACTACAAAGGCTTAGGGAAAAGTACACATACCGTTGAATTTGGGAGAGTTTCTTCTTCCAGATGCAACCGGAATTTCTCGTGTTCGTCAATCCGTTCGCGAGATATGGGAGTTTGAAGTTAAGGAATGGTTGAGAAACAATCACAATTTTCGCAAGTCTGATACTCGAAACCAATAACTACTATGGCCTAGGGGAAAAATACACATGCCTTTATAATCGGGCGAGTTTCTACTTTCAGATGCAACAGGAATTTCTCGAGTTCGTTAATCCTTTCGCGAGATATGGGAGTTTGAAGTTAAGGAATGGTTGAGAAACCATAAAAATTTCCGCAATTCTGATACTCGAAACCAATAACTACAAAGGCTTAGGGAAAAAATACACATACCGTTGTAGTCGGGAGAGTTTCTTCGTCCAGATGCAACCGGAATTTCTCGTGTTCGTCAATTCGTTCCCGAGATATGGGACTTTGAAGTTAAGGAATGGTTGAGAAACCATCAAAATTCTCGCAAGTCTGATGCTAGAAACGAATAACTGGAATGACCTAGGGGAAAAGCACACACACCATTGTAACCGGGCGAGTTTCTGCTTTCAGATGCAATAGGAAATTCTCGAGTTCGTCAATCCGTTCGCGAGATATGTAAGTGTGAAGTTAAGGAATGGTTGAGAAACCATCAAAATTATCGCAAGTCTGATACTCGAAACCAATAACCGGAATGGCCTAGGGGAAAAGTACACATACCATTGTAATCGGGCGAGTTTCTACTTTCAGATGCAACAGGAATGACTCGAGTTCGTGAATCCGTTCGCGAGAAATGGGAGTTTGAAGTTAAGGAATGGTTGAGAAACCATCAAAATTTTCGCAAGTCTGATACTCGAAACCAATAACTACTATGGCCTAGGACAAAAGTAGACATACCGTTGTAATCGGACGCGTTTCTGCTTTCAGATGCAACAGGAATTTATCGAGTTCGTCAATCCGTTCCCGAGATATGGGAGTTTGAAATTAAGGACTTGTTGAGAAACCATCAAAATTTTCGCAATTCTGATGCTAGAAACGAAGAACTGGAATGACCTGGGGGAAAAGTACACACACCATTGTAATCGGTCGACTTTCTACTTTCAGATGCAACAGGAAATAATCGGGTTCGTCAATCCGTTCGCGAGATATGGTAGTTTGAAGTTAAGGAATGCTTGAGAAACCATCAAAATTTTCGCAAGTCTGATACTCGAAACCAATAACTACTATGGCCTAGGGCAAAAATAGACATACCGTTGTAATCGGTCGAGTTTCTGCTTTCAGATACAACAGGAATTTATCGATTTCGTAAATGCGTTCGCGAGATATGGGAGTTTGAAGTTACGGAATGGTTGAGAAACCATCAAAATTTTCGCAAGTCTGATACTCGAAACCAATAACTACAATGGCCTAGAGCAAAAATACACATACCGTTGTAATCGGAAGGAGTTTCTACTTTCAGATGCAACAGGAATTTCTCGTGCTCGTCAGTCCGTTCGCGAGATATGGGAGTTTGAAGTTAATGAATGGTTGAGAAACCATCAAAATTTTCGCATTTCTGATGCCTGAAACGAATAACTGGAATGACCTAGGGGAAAAGAACACACACCATTGTAATCGGGCAAGTTTCTACTTTCAGAGGCAACAGGAACTTCTCGAGTTCGCCAATCCGTTCGCGAGGTATCGGAGTTTGAAGTTAAGGAATGGTTGAGAAACCATCAAAATTTTCGCAAGTCTGATACTCGAAACCAATAACTGGAATGGCCTAGGGGAAAAGTACACATGCCATTGTAATCAGGCGAGTTTCTACTTTCAGATACAACAGGAATTTCTCGAGTTCGTCATTCCGTTCGCGAGATATGGGTGTTTGAAGGTAAGGAATGGATGAGAAACCATCAAAACTTTCGCTGGTCTGATACTCGAAACCAATAATTGGAATGGCCTAGGGCAAAAGTAAACATACCTTTGAAATCGGGCGAGTTTCTACCTTCAGATGCAACAGGAATTTCTCCAGTTCGTCTATCCGTTCGCGAGATATGGGAGTTTGAAGTTATTGAATGGTTGAGAAGCCATCAAAATTGTCGCAATTGTGATGCTAGAAACGAATAACTGGAATGGCCTAGGGAAAAAATACACATACCTTTGTAATCGGGCGAGTTTCTGCTTTCAGATGCAACCGGAATTTCTCGTGTTCGTCAATCAGTTCGCGAGATATGGGAGTTTGAAATTAAGGAATGCTTGAGAAACGATCAAAATTTTCGCAATTCTGATACTCGACACGAATAACTGGAATGGCCTAGGGGTAAAGTACACACACCATTGTAGTCGGTCGACTTTCTACTTTCAGATGCAACAGGAAATAATCGATTTCGTCAATCCGTTCGCGAGATATGGGAGTTTGAAGTTAAGGAATGCTTGAGAAACGATCAAAATATTCGCAAGTCTGATACTCGAAACCAATAACTACAAAGGCCTAGGGGAAAAATACGCACACCTTTGTAATCGGGCAAGTTTCTACTTTCAGATACAACAGGAACTTCTCGAGTTCGCCAATCCGTTCGTGAGAAATGGGAGTTTGAAGGTAAGGGTTGGTTGAGAAACCATCAAAATTTTCGCAAGTCTGATACTCGAAACCAATAACTAATATGGCCTAGGGAAAAAATGCACATACCGTTGTAACCGGGCGAGTTTCTGCTTTCAGATGCAATAGGAAATTCTCGAGTTCGTCAATCCGTTCGCGAGATATGTAAGTGTGAAGTTAAGTAATGTTTGAGAAACCACCAAAATTATCGCAAGTCTGATCCTCGAAACCAATAACTGGAATGGCCTAGGGGTAAAGTACACACACCATTGTAGTCGGTCGACTTTCTACTTTCAGATGCAACAGGAAATAATCGATTTCGTCAATCCGTTCGCGAGATATGGGAGTTTGAAGTTAAGGAATGCTTGAGAAACGATCAAAATATTCGCAAGTCTGATCCTCGAAACCAATAACTGGAATGGCCTAGGAGTAAAGTACACACACCATTGTAGTCGGTCGACTTTCTACTTTCAGATGCAACAGGAACTTCTCGAGTTCGCCAATCCGTTCGTGAGAAATGGGAGTTTGAAGGTAAGGGTTGGTTGAGAAACCATAAAAATTTTCGCAATTCTGATGCTAGAAACGAATAACTGGAATGACCTAGGGGAAAAGTACGCACACCATTGTAATCGGTCGACTTTCTGCTTTCAGATGCCACAGGAAATAATCGAGTTCGTCAATCCGTTCACCAGATATGGGAGTTTGAAGTTAAGGAGTGGTTGAGGAACCATCAAAATTTTCGCAAGTCTGATACTCGAAACCAATAACTGGAACTGCCTAGGGGAGAAGTACACACACCATTGTAATCGGGCAAGTTTCTACTTTCAGAGGCAACAGGAACTTCTCGAGTTCGACAATCCGTCCGCGAGGTATCGGAGTTTGATGTTAATGAATGGTTGAGAAACGATCAAAATTATCGCAAGTCCGATACTCGAAACCAATAACTGGAATGGCCTAGGGGAAAGGTACACATACCATTGTAATCGGGCGAGTTTCTGCTTTCAGATGCAATAGGAAATTCGCGAGTTCGTCAATCCGTTCGCGAGATATGTAAGTGTGGAGTTAAGGAATGGTTGAGAAACCATCAAAATTATCGCAAGTCTGATACTCGAAACCAATAACTGGAATGGCCTAGGGGAAAAGTACACATATCATTGTAATCGGGCGAGTTTCTGCTTTCAGATGCAATAGGAAATTCTCCAGTTCGGCAATCCGTTCGCGAGATGTGTAAGTGTGAAGTTAAGGAATGGTTGAGAAACCATCAAAATTATCGCAAGTCTGATACTTGAAACCAATAACTGGAATGGCCTAGGGGAAAAATGCACATACCGTTGTAATCGGGCGAGTTTCTACTTTCATATGCAACAGGAATTTCTCGAGTTCGTCAATCCGTTCGCGAGATATGTAAGTGTGAAGTTAAGTAATGTTTGAGAAACCACCAAAATTATCGCAAGTCTGATACTCGAAACCAATAACTGCAATGGCCTAGGGGAAAAGTACACATACCATTGTAATCGGGCGAGTTTCTACTGTCAGATGCAACAGGAATTTCTCGAGTTCGTCAATCCGTTCGCGAGATATGGGAGTTTGAAGTTAAGGAATGATTGAGAAACCATCAAAATTTTCGCAAGTCTGATACTCGAAACCAATAACTGCAATGGCCTAGGGGAAAAGTACACATTCCATTGTAATAGGGCGTGTTTCTACTTTCAGATGCAACAGGAATTTCTCAAGTTCGTCAATCCGTTCGCGAGATATGGGAGTTTGAAATTAAGAAATGGTTGAGAAACCATCAAAATTTTCGCTGGTCTGATTCTCGAAACCAATAACTGGAATGGCCTAGGGGGAAGTACACACACACCATTGTAATCCGGCGAGTTTCTACTTTCAGATGCATCAGGAATATCTCGAGTTCGTCAATCCGTTCGCGAGATATTGGTGTTTGAAGTTCAAGAATGGTTGAGAAACCATCAAAATTTTCGCAAGTCTGATACTCGAAACCAATAACTACAAAGGCCTAGGGGAAAAATACACATACCTTTGTAATCGGGCGAGTTTCCACTTTCAGATGCAACAGGAATTTCTCCAGTTCGTCTATCCGTTCGCGAGATATGGGAGTTCGAAGTTATTGAATGGTTGAGAAACCATCAAAATTGTCGCAATTCTGATGATAGAAACGAATAACTGGAATGCCCTAGGGGAAAAGTACACATACCATTGTAATAGGGCGAGTTTCTACTGTCAGATGCAACAGGAATTTCTCGAGTTCGTCAATCCGTTCGCGAGATATGGGAGTTTGAAGTTAAGGAATGGTTGAGAAACCATCAAAATTATCGCAAATCTGATACTCGAAACCAATAACTGGAATGGCCTAGGGGAAAAGTACACATACCGTTGCAATCAGGCGAGTTTCTACTTTCAGATGCAACAGGAGTTTATCGAGTTCGTCAATCCGTTCGCGAGAAATGGGAGTTTGAAGTTAAGAAATGGTTGAAAAACCATCAGAATTATCGCAAGTCTGATACTCGAAACCAATAACTGGAATGGCCTAGGGGAAAAGTACACATACCATTGTAATCGGGCGAGTTTCTGCCTTCAGATGCAACAGGAATTTCTCGAGTTCGTCAATCCGTTCGCGAGAAATGGGAGTTTGAAGTTAAGGAATGCTTGAGAAACGATCAAAATATTCGCAAGTCTGATACTCGAAACCAATAACTACAAAGGCCTAGGGGAAAAATACGCACACCTTTGTAATCGGGCAAGTTTCTACTTTCAGATACAACAGGAACTTCTCGAGTTCGCCAATCCGTTCGTGAGAAATGGGAGTTTGAAGGTAAGGGTTGGTTGAGAAACCATCAAAATTTTCGCAAGTCTGATACTCGAAACCAATAACTAATATGGCCTAGGGCAAAAATGCACATACCGTTGTAACCGGGCGAGTTTCTGCTTTCAGATGCAATAGGAAATTCTCGAGTTCGTCAATCCGTTCGCGAGATATGTAAGTGTGAAGTTAAGTAATGTTTGAGAAACCACCAAAATTATCGCAAGTCTGATCCTCGAAACCAATAACTGGAATGGCCTAGGGGTAAAGTACACACACCATTGTAGTCGGTCGACTTTCTACTTTCAGATGCAACAGGAAATAATCGATTTCATCAATCCGTTCGCGAGATATGGGAGTTTGAAGTTAAGGAATGCTTGAGAAACGATCAAAATATTTGCAAGTCTGATACTCGAAACCAATAACTACAATGGCCTAGAGCAAAAATACACATACCATTGTAATCGGGCAAGTTCCTACTTTCAGAGGCAACAGGAATTTCTCGTGCTCGTCAGTCCGTTCGCGAGATATGGAAGTTTGAAGTTAATGAATGGTTGAGAAACCATCAAAATTTTCGCAAGTCTGATACTCGAAACCAATAACTACTATGGCCTAGGACAAAAGTAGACATACCGTTGTAATCGGACGCGTTTCTGCTTTCAGATGCAACAGGAATTTATCGAGTTCGTCAATCCGTTCCCGAGATATGGGAGTTTGAAATTAAGGACATGTTGAGAAACCATCAAAATTTTCGCAATTCTGATGCTAGAAACGAAGAACTGGAATGACCTGGGGGAAAAGTACACACACCATTGTAATCGGTCGACTTTCTACTTTCAGATGCAACAGGAAATAATCGAGTTCGTCAATCCGTTCGCGAGATATGGTAGTTTGAAGTTAAGGAATGCTTGAGAAACCATCAAAATTTTCGCAAGTCTGATACTCGAAACCAATAACTACTATGGCCTAGGGCAAAAATAAACATACCTTTGAAATCGGGCGAGTTTCTACCTTCAGATGCAACAGGAATTTCTCCAGTTCGTCTATCCGTTCGCGAGATATGGGAGTTTGAAGTTATTGAATGGTTGAGAAGCCATCAAAATTGTCGCAATTGTGATGCTAGAAACGAATAACTGGAATGGCCTAGGGAAAAAATACACATACCTTTGTAATCGGGCGAGTTTCTGCTTTCAGATGCAACCGGAATTTCTCGTGTTCGTCAATCAGTTCGCGAGATATGGGAGTTTGAAATTAAGGAATGCTTGAGAAACGATCAAAATTTTCGCAAGTCTGATACTCGAAACCAATAACTACAAAGGCCTAGGGGAAAAATACACATACCTTTTTAATCGAGCAAGTTTCTACTTTCAGATGCCACAGGAAATAATCGAGTTCGTCAATCCGTTCGCAAGATATGGAAGTTTGAGGTTAAGGAATGCTTGAGAAAGCATCAAAATTATCGCAAGTCTGATACTCGAAACCAAAAACTGGAGTTGCCTAGGGGAAAAGTACACATACCATTGTAATCGGGAGAGTTTCTACTTTCAGATGCAACAGGAATTTCTCGAGTTCGTCAATCCGTTCGCTAGTAATGGGAGTTTGAAGTTAAGGAATGGTTGAGAAACCATCAAAATTTTCGCAAGTCTGATACTCGAAACCAATAACTAATATGGCCTAGGGCAAAAATGCACATACCGTTGTAACCGGGCGAGTTTCTGCTTTCAGATGCAATAGGAAATTCTCGAGTTCGTCAATCCGTTCGCGAGATATGTAAGTGTGAAGTTAAGTAATGTTTGAGAAACCACCAAAATTATCGCAAGTCTGATCCTCGAAACCAATAACTGGAATGGCCTAGGGGTAAAGTACACACACCATTGTAGTCGGTCGACTTTCTACTTTCAGATGCAACAGGAAATAATCGATTTCGTCAATCCGTTCGCGAGATATGGGAGTTTGAAGTTAAGGAATGCTTGAGAAACGATCAAAATATTCGCAAGTCTGATCCTCGAAACCAATAACTGGAATGGCCTAGGAGTAAAGTACACACACCATTGTAGTCGGTCGACTTTCTACTTTCAGATGCAACAGGAACTTCTCGAGTTCGCCAATCCGTTCGTGAGAAATGGGAGTTTGAAGGTAAGGGTTGGTTGAGAAACCATAAAAATTTTCGCAATTCTGATGCTAGAAACGAATAACTGGAATGACCTAGGGGAAAAGTACGCACACCATTGTAATCGGTCGACTTTCTGCTTTCAGATGCCACAGGAAATAATCGCGTTCGTCAATCCGTTCACCAGATATGGGAGTTTGAAGTTAAGGAGTGGTTGAGGAACCATCAAAATTTTCGCAAGTCTGATACTCGAAACCAATAACTGGAACTGCCTAGGGGAGAAGTACACACACCATTGTAATCGGGCAAGTTTCTACTTTCAGAGGCAACAGGAACTTCTCGAGTTCGACAATCCGTCCGCGAGGTATCGGAGTTTGATGTTAATGAATGGTTGAGAAACGATCAAAATTATCGCAAGTCCGATACTCGAAACCAATAACTGGAATGGCCTAGGGGAAAGGTACACATACCATTGTAATCGGGCGAGTTTCTGCTTTCAGATGCAACAGGAATTTCTCGAGTTCGTCAATCCGTTTCCGAGATATGGGAGTTTGAAATTAAGGAATTGTTGAGAAACCGTCACAATTTTCGCAAGTCTGATACTCGAAACCAATAACTACAATGACCCAGGAGAAAAATACACATACCTTTGAAATCGGGCGAGTTTTTACTTTCAGATGCAACAGGAATTTCTCCAGTTCGTCTATCCGTTCGCGAGATATGGGAGTTTGAACTTATTGAATGGTTGAGATACCATCAAAATTGTCGCAATTCTGATGGTAGAAACGAATAACTGGAATGGCCTAGGGGAAAAGTACACACACACCATTGTAATCGGGCAAGTTTCTACTTTCAGATACAACAGGAATTTCTCGAGTTCGTCAATCCGTTCGCGAGATATGGGAGTTTGATGTTAAGAAATGGTTGAGAAACCATCAAAATTCTCGCATGTCTGATACTCGAAACCAATAACTGCAATGGCCTAGGGGAAAAGTACACATTCCATTGTAATAGGGCGAGTTTCTACTTTCAGATCCAACAGGAATTTCTCAAGTTCGTCAATCCGTTCGCGAGATATGGGAGTTTGAAATTAAGAAATGGTTGAGAAACCATCAAAATTTTCGCTGGTCTGATTCTGGAAACCAATAACTGGAATGGCCTAGGGGAAAAGTACACATACCATTGTAATCGGACGAGTTTCTGCTTTCAGATGCAACAGGAATTTCTCGAGTTCGTCAATCCGTTCGCGAGAAATGGGAGTTTGAAGTTAAGGAATGGTTGAGAAACCATCAAAATTCTCGCATGTCTGATACTCGAAACCAATAACTACTATGGCCTAGGGCAAAAATGCACATACCGTTGTAACCGGGCGAGTTTCTGCTTTCAGATGCAATAGGAAATTCGCGAGTTCGTCAATCCGTTCGCGAGATATGTAAGTGTGGAGTTAAGGAATGGTTGAGAAACCATCAAAATTATCGCAAGTCTGATACTCGAAACCAATAACTGGAATGGCCTAGGGGAAAAGTACACATATCATTGTAATCGGGCGAGTTTCTGCTTTCAGATGCAATAGGAAATTCTCCAGTTCGGCAATCCGTTCGCGAGATGTGTAAGTGTGAAGTTAAGGAATGGTTGAGAAACCATCAAAATTATCGCAAGTCTGATACTTGAAACCAATAACTGGAATGGCCTAGGGGAAAAATGCACATACCGTTGTAATCGGGCGAGTTTCTACTTTCATATGCAACAGGAATTTCTCGAGTTCGTCAATCCGTTCGCGAGATATGTAAGTGTGAAGTTAAGTAATGTTTGAGAAACCACCAAAATTATCGCAAGTCTGATACTCGAAACCAATAACTGCAATGGCCTAGGGGAAAAGTACACATACCATTGTAATCGGGCGAGTTTCTACTGTCAGATGCAACAGGAATTTCTCGAGTTCGTCAATCCGTTCGCGAGATATGGGAGTTTGAAGTTAAGGAATGATTGAGAAACCATCAAAATTTTCGCAAGTCTGATACTCGAAACCAATAACTGCAATGGCCTAGGGGAAAAGTACACATTCCATTGTAATAGGGCGTGTTTCTACTTTCAGATGCAACAGGAATTTCTCAAGTTCGTCAATCTGTTCGCGAGATATGGGAGTTTGAAATTAAGAAATGGTTGAGAAACCATCAAAATTTTCGCTGGTCTGATTCTCGAAACCAATAACTGGAATGGCCTAGGGGGAAGTACACACACACCATTGTAATCCGGCGAGTTTCTACTTTCAGATGCATCAGGAATATCTCGAGTTCGTCAATCCGTTCGCGAGATATTGGTGTTTGAAGTTCAAGAATGGTTGAGAAACCATCAAAATTTTCGCAAGTCTGATACTCGAAACCAATAACAGCAATGGCCTAGGGGAAAAGTACACATACCATTGTAATCGTGCGAGTTTCTACTTTCAGATGCAATAGGAAATTCTCGAGTTCGTCAATCCGTTCGTGAGATATGTAAGTGTGAAGTTAAGTAATATTTGAGAAACCACCAAAATTATCGCAAGTCTGATACTCGAAACCAATAACAGCAATGGCCTAGGGGAAAAGTACACATACCATTGTAATCGGGCGAGTTTCTACTTTCAGATGCAACAGGAATTTCTCGAGTTCGTCAATCCGTTCGCGAGATATGGGAGTTTGATGTTAAGAAATGGTTGAGAAACCATCAAAATTCTCGCATGTCTGATTCTCGAAACCAATAACTGCAATCGCCTAGGGGAAAAGTACACATTCCATTGTAATAGGGCGAGTTTCTACTTTCAGATCCAACAGGAATTTCTCAAGTTCGTCAATCCGTTCGCGAGATATGGGAGTTTGAAATTAAGAAATGGTTGAGAAACCATCAAAATTTTCGCTGGTCTGATTCTGGAAACCAATAACTGGAATGGCCTAGGGGAAAAGTACACATACCATTGTAATCGGACGAGTTTCTGCTTTCAGATGCAACAGGAATTTCTCGAGTTCGTCAATCCGTTCGCGAGAAATGGGAGTTTGAAGTTAAGGAATGGTTGAGAAACCATCAAAATTCTCGCATGTCTGATACTCGAAACCAATAACTACTATGGCCTAGGGCAAAAATGCACATACCGTTGTAACCGGGCGAGTTTCTGCTTTCAGATGCAATAGGAAATTCGCGAGTTCGTCAATCCGTTCGCGAGATATGTAAGTGTGGAGTTAAGGAATGGTTGAGAAACCATCAAAATTATCGCAAGTCTGATACTCGAAACCAATAACTGGAATGGCCTAGGGGAAAAGTACACATATCATTGTAATCGGGCGAGTTTCTGCTTTCAGATGCAATAGGAAATTCTCCAGTTCGGCAATCCGTTCGCGAGATGTGTAAGTGTGAAGTTAAGGAATGGTTGAGAAACCATCAAAATTATCGCAAGTCTGATACTTGAAACCAATAACTGGAATGGCCTAGGGGAAAAATGCACATACCGTTGTAATCGGGCGAGTTTCTACTTTCATATGCAACTGGAATTTCTCGAGTTCGTCAATCCGTTCGCGAGATATGGGAGTTTGATGTTAAGAAATGGTTGAGAAACCATCAAAATTCTCGCATGTCTGATACTCGAAACCAATAACTGCAATGGCCTAGGGGAAAAGTACACATTCCATTGTAATAGGGCGAGTTTCTACTTTCAGATCCAACAGGAATTTCTCAAGTTCGTCAATCCGTTTGCGAGATATGGGAGTTTGAAATTAAGAAATGGTTGAGAAACCATCAAAATTTTCGCTGGTCTGATTCTGGAAACCAATAACTGGAATGGCCTAGGGGAAAAGTACACATACCATTGTAATCGGACGAGTTTCTGCTTTCAGATGCAACAGGAATTTCTCGAGTTCGTCAATCCGTTCGCGAGAAATGGGAGTTTGAAGTTAAGGAATGGTTGAGAAACCATCAAAATTCTCGCATGTCTGATACTCGAAACCAATAACTACTATGGCCTAGGGCAAAAATGCACATACCGTTGTAACCGGGCGAGTTTCTGCTTTCAGATGCAATAGGAAATTCGCGAGTTCGTCAATCCGTTCGCGAGATATGTAAGTGTGGAGTTAAGGAATGGTTGAGAAACCATCAAAATTATCGCAAGTCTGATACTCGAAACCAATAACTGGAATGGCCTAGGGGAAAAGTACACATATCATTGTAATCGGGCGAGTTTCTGCTTTCAGATGCAATAGGAAATTCTCCAGTTCGGCAATCCGTTCGCGAGATGTGTAAGTGTGAAGTTAAGGAATGGTTGAGAAACCATCAAAATTATCGCAAGTCTGATACTTGAAACCAATAATTGGAATGGCCTAGGGGAAAAATGCACATACCGTTGTAATCGGGCGAGTTTCTACTTTCATATGCAACAGGAATTTCTCGAGTTCGTCAATCCGTTCGCGAGATATGTAAGTGTGAAGTTAAGTAATGTTTGAGAAACCACCAAAATTATCGCAAGTCTGATACTCGAAACCAATAACTGCAATGGCCTAGGGGAAAAGTACACATACCATTGTAATCGGGCGAGTTTCTACTTTCAGATTCAACAGGAATTTCTCGAGTTCGTCAATCCGTTCGCGAGATATGGGAGTTTGAAGTTAAGAAATGGTTGAGAAACCATGAAAATTTTCGCTGGTCTGATTCTCGAAACCAATAACTGGAATGGCCTAGGGGAAAAGTACACATACCATTGTAATCGCACGGGTTTCTGCTTTCAGATGCAACAGGAATTTCTCGAGTTCGTCAATCCGTTCGCGAGAAATGGGAGTTTGAAGTTAAGGAATGGTTGAGAAACCATCAAAATTCTCGCATGTCTGATACTCGAAACCAATAACTACTATGGCCTAGGGCAAAAATGCACATACCGTTGTAACCGGGCGAGTTTCTGCTTTCAGATGCAATAGGAAATTCGCGAGTTCGTCAATCCGTTCGCGAGATATGTAAGTGTGGAGTTAAGGAATGGTTGAGAAACCATCAAAATTATCGCAAGTCTGATACTCGAAACCAATAACTGGAATGGCCTAGGGGAAAAGTACACATATCGTTGTAATCGGGCGAGTTTCTGCTTTCAGATGCAATAGGAAATTCTCCAGTTCGGCAATCCGTTCGCGAGATGTGTAAGTGTGAAGTTAAGGAATGGTTGAGAAACCATCAAAATTATCGCAAGTCTGATACTTGAAACCAATAACTGGAATGGCCTAGGGGAAAAATGCACATACCGTTGTAATCGGGCGAGTTTCTACTTTCATATGCAACAGGAATTTCTCGAGTTCGTCAATCCGTTCGCGAGATATGTAAGTGTGAAGTTAAGTAATGTTTGAGAAACCACCAAAATTATCGCAAGTCTGATACTCGAAACCAATAACTGCAATGGCCTAGGGGAAAAGTACACATACCATTGTAATCGGGCGAGTTTCTACTGTCAGATGCATCAGGAATTTCTCGAGTTCGTCAATCCGTTCGCGAGATATGGGAGTTTGAAGTTAAGGAATGATTGAGAAACCATCAAAATTTTCGCAAGTCTGATACTCGAAACCAATAACTGCAATGGCCTAGGGGAAAAGTACACATTCCATTGTAATAGGGCGTGTTTCTACTTTCAGATGCAACAGGAATTTCTCAAGTTCGTCAATCCGTTCGCGAGATATGGGAGTTTGAAATTAAGAAATGGTTGAGAAACCATCAAAATTTTCGCTGGTCTGATTCTCGAAACCAATAACTGGAATGGCCTAGGGGGAAGTACACACACACCATTGTAATCCGGCGAGTTTCTACTTTCAGATGCATCAGGAATATCTCGAGTTCGTCAATCCGTTCGCGAGATATTGGTGTTTGAAGTTCAAGAATGGTTGAGAAACCATCAAAATTTTCGCAAGTCTGATACTCGAAACCAATAACTACAAAGGCCTAGGGGAAAAATACACATACCTTTGTAATCGGGCGAGTTTCCACTTTCAGATGCAACAGGAATTTCTCCAGTTCGTCTATCCGTTCGCGAGATATGGGAGTTCGAAGTTATTGAATGGTTGAGAAACCATCAAAATTGTCGCAATTCTGATGATAGAAACGAATAACTGGAATGCCCTAGGGGAAAAGTACACATACCATTGTAATAGGGCGAGTTTCTACTGTCAGATGCAACAGGAATTTCTCGAGTTCGTCAATCCGTTCGCGAGATATGGGAGTTTGAAGTTAAGGAATGGTTGAGAAACCATCAAAATTATCGCAAGTCTGATACTCGAAACCAATAACTGGAATGGCCTAGGGGAAAAGTACACATACCGTTGCAATCAGGCGAGTTTCTACTTTCAGATGCAACAGGAGTTTATCGAGTTCGTCAATCCGTTCGCGAGAAATGGGAGTTTGAAGTTAAGAAATGGTTGAAAAACCATCAGAATTATCGCAAGTCTGATACTCGAAACCAATAACTGGAATGGCCTAGGGGAAAAGTACACATACCATTGTAATCGGGCGAGTTTCTGCTTTCAGATGCAATAGGAAATTCTCGAGTTCGTCAATCCTTTCGCGAGATATGTAAGTGTGAAGTTAAGTAATGTTTGAGAAACCACCAAAATTATCGCAAGTCTGATACTCGAAACCAATAACTGCAATGGCCTAGGGGAAAGGTACACGTACCATTGTAATCGGGCGAGTTTCTACTGTCAGATGCAACAGGAATTTCTCGAGTTCGTCACTCCGTTCGCGAGATATGGGAGTTTGAGGTTAAGGAATGCTTGAGAAAGCATCAAAATTATCGCAAGTCTGATACTCGAAACCAATAACTGGAGTGGCCTAGAGGAAAAGTACACATACCATTGTATTCGGGAGAGTTTCTACTTTCAGATCCAAAAGGAATTTCTCGAGTTCGTCAATCCGTTCGCTAGAAATGGGAGTTTGAAGTAAAGGGATGGTTGAGAAACCATCAAAATTTTCGCAAGTCTGATACTCGAAACCAATAACTACTATGGCCTAGGGCAAAAATGCTCATACCGTTGTAACCGGGCGAGTTTCTGCTTTCAGATGCAATAGGAAATTCTCGAGTTCGTCAATCCGTTCGCGAGATATGTAAGTGTGAAGTTAAGTAATATTTGAGAAACCACCAAAATTATCGCAAGTCTGATACTCGAAACCAATAACTGCAATGGCCTAGGGGAAAAGTACACATACCATTGTAATCGGGCGAGTTTCTACTTTCAGATTCAACAGGAATTTCTCGAGTTCGTCAATCCGTTCGCGAGATATGGGAGTTTGAAGTTAAGAAATGGTTGAGAAACCATGAAAATTTTCGCTGGTCTGATTCTCGAAACCAATAACTGGAATGGCCTAGGGGAAAAGTACACATACCATTGTAATCGGACGGGTTTCTGCTTTCAGATGCAACAGGAATTTCTCGAGTTCGTCAATCCGTTCGCGAGAAATGGGAGTTTGAAGTTAAGGAATGGTTGAGAAACCATCAAAATTCTCGCATGTCTGATACTCGAAACCAATAACTACTATGGCCTAGGGCAAAAATGCACATACCGTTGTAACCGGGCGAGTTTCTGCTTTCAGATGCAATAGGAAATTCGCGAGTTCGTCAATCCGTTCGCGAGATATGTAAGTGTGGAGTTAAGGAATGGTTGAGAAACCATCAAAATTATCGCAAGTCTGATACTTGAAACCAATAACTGGAATGGCCCAGGGGAAAAATGCACATACCGTTGTAATCGGGCGAGTTTCTACTTTCATATGCAACAGGAATTTCTCGAGTTCGTCAATCCGTTCGCGAGATATGTAAGTGTGAAGTTAAGTAATGTTTGAGAAACCACCAAAATTATCGCAAGTCTGATACTCGAAACCAATAACTGCAATGGCCTAGGGGAAAAGTACACATACCATTGTAATCGGGCGAGTTTCTACTGTCAGATGCAACAGGAATTTCTCGAGTTCGTCAATCCGTTCGCGAGATATGGGAGTTTGAAGTTAAGGAATGTTTGAGAAACCACCAAAATTATCGCAAGTCTGATACTCGAAACCAATAACTGCAATGGCCTAGGGGAAAAGTACACATACCATTGTAATCGGGCGGGTTTCTACTGTCAGATGCAACAGGAATTTCTCGAGTTCGTCAATCCATTCGCGAGATATGGGAGTTTGAAATTAAGAAATGGTTGAGAAACCATCAAAATTTTCGCTGGTCTGATTCTCGAAACCAATAACTGGAATGGCCTAGGGGGAAGTACACACACACCATTGTAATCCGGCGAGTTTCTACTTTCAGATGCATCAGGAATTTCTCGAGTTCATCAATCCGTTCGCGAGATATTGGTGTTTGACGTTCAAGAATGGTTGAGAAACCATCAAAATTTTCGCAAGTCTGATACTCGAAACCAATAACTACAAAGGCCTAGGGGAAAAATACACATACCTTTGTAATCGGGCGAGTTTCCACTTTCAGATGCAACAGGAATTTCTCCAGTTCGTCTATCCGTTCGCGGGATATGGGAGTTCGAAGTTATTGAATGGTTGAGAAACCATCAAAATTGTCGCAATTCTGTTGATAGAAACGAATAACTGGAATGGCCTAGGGGAAAAGTACACATACCATTGTAATAGGGCGAGTTTCTACTGTCAGATGCAACAGGAATTTCTCGAGTTCGTCAATCCGTTCGCGAGAAATGGGAGTTTGAAGTTAAGAAATGGTTGAAAAACCATCAGAATTATCGCAAGTCTGATACTCGAAACCAATAACTGGAATGGCCTAGGGGAAAAGTAGACATACCATTGTAATCGGTCGAGTTTCTGCTTTCAGATGCAATAGGAAATTCTCCAGTTCGGTAATCCGTTCGCGAGATGTGTAAGTGTGAAGTTAAGGAGTGGTTGAGAAACCACCAAAATTATCGCAAGTCTGATACTCGAAACCAATAACAGCAATGGCCTAGGGGAAAAGTACACATACCATTGTAATAGGGCGAGCTTCTACTTTCAGATGCAACAGGAATTTCTCAAGTTCGTCAATCCTTTCGCGAGATATGGGACTTTGAAGTTAAGAAATGGTTGAGAAACCATCAAAGCTTTCGCTGGTCTGATTCTCGAAACCAATAACTGGAATGGCCTAGGGGAAAATACACATACCATTGTAATCGGGCGAGTTTCTACTTTCAGATGCAACAGGTATTTCTCGAGTTCGTCAATCCGTTCGCGAGATATTGGAGTTTGAAGTTAGTGAATGGTTGAGAAACCATCAAAATTTTCGCAAGTCTGATACTCGAAACCAATAACTAATATGGCCTAGGGCAAAAATGCACATACCGTTGTAACCGGGCGAGTTTCTGCTTTCAGATGCAATAGGAAATTCTCGAGTTCGTCAATCCTTTCGCGAGATATGTAAGTGTGAAGTTAAGTAATGTTTGAGAAACCACCAAAACTATCGCAAGTCTGATACTCGAAACCAATAACTGCAATGGTCTAGGGGAAAAGTACACATACCATTGTAATCGGGCGAGTTTCTACTGTCAGATGCAACAGGAATTTCTCGAGTTCGTCAATCCGTTCGCGAGATATGGGAGTTTGAAGTTAAGTAATATTTGAGAAACCACCAAAATTATCGCAAGTCTGATACTCGAAACCAATAACAGCAATGGCCTAGGGGAAAAGTACACATACCATTGTAATAGGGCGAGTTTACACTTTCAGATGCAACAGGAATTTCTCCAGTTCGTCTATCCGTTCGCGAGATATGGGAGTTTGAACTTATTGAATGGTTGAGATACCATCAAAATTGTCGCAATTCTGATACTAGAAACGAATAACTGGAATGGCTTAGGGGAAAAGTACACACACACCATTGTAATCGGGCAAGTTTCTACTTTCAGATACAACAGGAATTTCTCGAGTTCGTCAATCCGTTCGCGAGATATGGGAGTTTGAAGCTAAGGAATGGTTGAGAAACCATCAAAATTTTCGCAAGTCTGATACTCGAAACCAATAACTGCAATGGCCTAGGGGAAAAGTACACATTCCATTGTAATAGGGCGAGTTTCTACTTTCAGATGCAACAGGAATTTCTCGAGTTCGTGAATCCGTTCGCGAGATATGTAAGTGTGAATTTCAGTAATATTTGAGAAACCATCAAAGTTATCGCAAGTCTGATACTCGAAACCAATAACTGCAATGGCCTAGGAGAAAAGTACACATACCATTGTAATCGGGCGAGTTTCTACTTTCAGATTCAACAGGAATTTCTCGAGTTCGTCAATCCGTTCGCGAGATATGGGAGTTTGAAGTTAAGAAATGGTTGAGAAACCATGAAAATTTTCGCTGGTCTGATTCTCGAAACCAATAACTGCAATGGCCTAGGGGAAAAGTACACATACCATTGTAATCGGGCGAGTTTCTGCTTTCAGATGCAACAGGAATTTCTCGAGTTCGTCAATCCGTTCGCGAGAAATGGGAGTTTGAAGTTAAGGAATGGTTGAGAAACCATCAAAATTCTCGCATGTCTGATACTCGAAACCAATAACTACTATGGCCTAGGGCAAAAATGCACATACCGTTGTAACCGGGCGAGTTTCTGCTTTCAGATGCAATAGGAAATTCGCGAGTTCGTCAATCCGTTCGCGAGATATGTAAGTGTGAAGTTAAGTAATGTTTGAGAAACCACCAAAATTATCGCAAGTCTGATACTCGAAACCAATAACTGCAATGGCCTAGGGGAAAAGTACACATACCATTGTAATAGGGCGAGATTCTACTTTCAGATGCAACAGGAATTTCTCAAGTTCGTCAATCCGTTCGCGAGATATGGGAGTTTGAAATTAAGAAATGGTTGTGAAACCATCAAAATTTTCGCTGGTCTGATTCTCGAAACCAATAACTGGAATGGCCTAGGGGAAAGTACACACACACCATTGTAATCCGGCGAGTTTCTACTTTCAGATGCATCAGGAATTTCTCGAGTTCGTCAATCCGTTCGCGAGATATTGGTGTTTGAAGTTAAAGAATGGTTGAGAAACCATCAAAATTTTCGCAAGTCTGATACTCGAAACCAATAACTAAAAAGGCCTAGGGAAAAATACACATACCTTTGTAATCGGCGAGTTTCCACTTTCAGATGCAACAGGAATTTCTCCAGTTCGTCTATCCGTTCGCGAGATATGGGAGTTTGAAGTTATTGAATGGTTGAGAAACCATCAAAATTGTCGCAATTGTGATGCTAGAAACGAATAACTGGAATGGCCTAGGGAAAAAGTACACATACCATTGTAATCGGGTTTGTTTCCACTTTCAGATGCAACAGGAATTTCTCCAGGTCGTCAATCCGTTTGCGAAATATTGGAGTTTGAAATTAAAGAATGGTTGAGAAACCACCAAAATTTTCGCAAGTCAGATACTCCAAACCAATGACCACAAAGGCCTAGGGGAAAAATACACATACCTTTGTAATCGGGCGAGTCTCCACTTTCAGGTGCAACAGGAATTTCTCTATTTCGTCTATCCGTTCGCGAGATATGGGAGTTTGAACTTATTGAATGGTTGAGAAACCATCAAAATTGTCGCAATTCTGATGCTAGAAACGAATAAGTGGAATGGCCTAGGGAAAAGTACACACACACCATTGTAATCGGGCAAGTTTCTACTTTCAGATACAACAGGAATTTCTCGAGTTCGTCAATCCGTTCGCGAGATATGGGAGTTTGATGTTAAGAAATGGTTGAGAAACCATCAAAATTTTCGCAAGTCTGATACTCCAAACCAATAACTACTATGCCCTAGGGCAAAACTGCACATACCGTTGTAACCGGGCGAGTTTCTGCTTTCAGATGCAATAGGAAATTCTCGAGTTCGTCAATCCGTTCGCGAGATATGTAAGTGTGAATTTAAGTAATATTTGAGAAACCATCAAAGTTATCGCAAGTCTGATACTCGAAACCAATAACTGCAATGGCCTAGGGGAAAAGTACATATACCATTGTAATCGGGCGAGTTTCTACTCTCAGATTCAACAGGAATTTCTCGAGTTCGTCAATCCGTTCGCGAGATATGGGAGTTTGAAGTTGAGAAATGGTTGAGAAACCATGAAAATTTTCGCTGGTCTGATTCTCGAAACCAATAACTGGAATGGCCTAGGGGAAAAGTACACACACACCATTGTAATCGGGCAAGTTTCTACTTTCAGATACAACAGGAATTTCTCGAGTTCGTCAATCCGTTCGCGAGATATGGGAGTTTGATGTTAAGAAATGGTTGAGAATCCATCAAAATTTTCGCAAGTCTGATACTCGAAACCAATAACTGCAATTGCCTAGGGGAAAAGTACATATACCATTGTAATCGGGCGAGTTTCTACTCTCAGATTCAACAGGAATTTCTCGAGTTCGTCAATCCGTTCGCGAGATATGGGAGTTTGAAGTTGAGAAATGGTTGAGAAACCATCAAAATTTTCGCTGGTCTGATTCTCGAAACCAATAACTGGAATGGCCTAGGGGAAAGTACACACACACCATTGTAATCCGGCGAGTTTCTACTTTCAGATGCATCAGGAATTTCTCGAGTTCGTCAATCCGTTCGCGAGATATTGGTGTTTGAAGTTAAAGAATGGTTGAGAAACCATCAAAATTTTCGCAAGTCTGATACTCGAAACCAATAACTACAAAGGCCTAGGGGAAAAATACACATACATTTGTAATCGGGCGAGTTTCCACTTTCAGATGCAACAGGAATTTCTCCAGTTCGTCTATCCGTTCGCGAGATATGGGAGTTTGAACTTATTGAATGGTTGAGATACCATCAAAATTGTCGCAATTCTGATACTAGAAACGAATAACTGGAATGGCCTAGGGGAAAAGTACACACACACCATTGTAATCGGGTAAGTTTCTACTTTCAGATACAACAGGAATTTCTCGAGTTCGTCAATCCGTTCGCGAGATATGGGAGTTTGAAGTTAAGGAATGGTTGAGAAACCATCAAAATTTTCGCAAGTCTGATACTCGAAACCAATAACTGCAATGGCCTAGGGGAAAAGTACACATTCCATTGTAATAGGGCGAGTTTCTACTTTCAGATGCAACAGGAATTTCTCGAGTTCGTGAATCCGTTCGCGAGATATGTAAGTGTGAATTTAAGTAATATTTGAGAAACCATCAAAGTTATCGCAAGTCTGATACTCGAAACCAATAACTGCAATGGCCTAGGGGAAAAGTACACATACCATTGTAATCGGGCGAGTTTCTACTTTCAGATTCAACAGGAATTTCTCGAGTTCGTCAATCCGTTCGCGAGATATGGGAGTTTGAAGTTAAGAAATGGTTGAGAAACCATGAAAATTTTCGCTGGTCTGATTCTCGAAACCAATAACTGGAATGGCCTAGGGGAAAAGTACACATACCATTGTAATCGGGCGAGTTTCTGCTTTCAGATGCAACAGGAATTTCTCGAGTTCGTCAATCCGTTCGCGAGAAATGGGAGTTTGAAGTTAAGGAATGGTTGAGAAACCATCAAAATTCTCGCATGTCTGATACTCGAAACCAATAACTACTATGGCCTAGGGCAAAAATGCACATACCGTTGTAACCGGGCGAGTTTCTGCTTTCAGATGAAATAGGAAATTCGCGAGTTCGTCAATCCGTTCGCGAGATATGTAAGTGTGAAGTTAAGTAATGTTTGAGAAACCACCAAAATTATCGCAAGTCTGATACTCGAAACCAATAACTGCAATGGCCTAGGGGAAAAGTACACATACCATTGTAATCGGGCGAGTTTCTACTGTCAGACGCAACAGGAATTTCTCGAGTTCGTCAATCCGTGCGCGAGATATGGGAGTTTGAAGTTAAGGAATGGTTGAGAAACCATCAAAATTTTCGCAAGTCTGATACTCGAAACCAATAACTACAAAGGCCTAGGGGAAAAATACACATACCTTTGTAATCGGGCGAGTTTCCACTTTCAGATGCAACAGGAATTTCTCCAGTTCGTCTATCCGTTCGCGAGATATGGGAGTTTGAAGTTATTGAATGGTTGAGAAACCATCAAAATTGTCGCAATTGTGATGCTAGAAACGAATAACTGGAATGGCCCAGGGAAAAAGTACACATACCATGGTAATCGGGTTTGTTTCCACTTTCAGATGCAACAGGAATTTCTCCAGTTCGTCAATCCGTTTGCGAAATATTGGAGTTTGAAATTAAAGAATGGTTGAGAAACCACCAGAATTTTCGCAAGTCAGATACTCCAAACCAATAACCACAAAGGCCTAGGGGAAAAATACACATACCTTTGTAATCGGGCGAGTCTCCACTTTCAGGTGCAACAGGAATTTCTCTATTTCGTCTATCCGTTCGCGAGATATGGGAGTTTGAACTTATTGAATGGTTGAGAAACCATCAAAATTGTCGCAATTCTGATGCTAGAAACGAATAAGTGGAATGGCCTAGGGGAAAAGTACACACACACCATTGTAATCGGGCAAGTTTCTACTTTCAGATACAACAGGAATTTCTCGAGTTCGTCAATCCGTTCGCGAGATATGGGAGTTTGATGTTAAGAAATGGTTGAGAAACCATCAAAGTTTTCGCAAGTCTGATACTCCAAACCAATAACTACTATGCCCTAGGGCAAAACTGCACATACCGTTGTAACCGGGCGAGTTTCTGCTTTCAGATGCAATAGGAAATTCTCGAGTTCGTCAATCCGTTCGCGAGATATGTAAGTGTGAATTTAAGTAATATTTGAGAAACCATCAAAGTTATCGCAAGTCTGATACTCGAAACCAATAACTGCAATGGCCTAGGGGAAAAGTACATATACCATTGTAATCGGGCGAGTTTCTACTCTCAGATTCAACAGGAATTTCTCGAATTCGTCAATCCGTTCGGGAGATATGGGAGTTTGAAGTTAAGAAATGGTTGAGAAACCATGAAAATTTTCGCTGGTCTGATTCTCGAAACCAATAACTGGAATGGCCTAGGGGAAAAGTACACACACACCATTGTAATCGGGCAAGTTTCTACTTTCAGATACAACAGGAATTTCTCGAGTTCGTCAATCCGTTCGCGAGATATGGGAGTTTGATGTTAAGAAATGGTTGAGAATCCATCAAAATTTTCGCAAGTCTGATACTCCAAACCAATAACTACTATGCCCTAGGGCAAAACTGCACATACCGTTGTAACCGGGCGAGTTTCTGCTTTCAGATGCAATAGGAAATTCTCGAGTTCGTCAATCCGTTCGCGAGATATGTAAGTGCGAATTTAAGTAATATTTGAGAAACCATCAAAGTTATCGCAAGTCTGATACTCGAAACCAATAACTGCAATGGCCTAGGGGAAAAGTACACATACCATTGTAATCGGGCGAGTTTCTACTCTCAGATTCAACAGGAATTTCTCGAGTTCGTCAATCCGTTCGCGAGATATGGGAGTTTGAAGTTAAGGAATGGTTGAGAAACCATCAAAATTCTCGCATGTCTGATACTCGAAACCAATAACTACTATGGCCTAGGGCAAAAGTGCACATACCGTTGTAACCGGGCGAGTTTCTGCTTTCAGATGCAATAGGAAATTCGCGAGTTCGTCAATCCGTTCGCGAGATGTGTAAGTGCGAAGTTAAGGAATGGTTGAGAAACCATCAAAATTATCGCAAGTCTGATACTCGAAACCAATAACTGGAATGGCCTAGGGGAAAAATGCACATACCGTTGTAATCGGGCGAGTTTCTACTTTCATATGCAACAGGAATTTCTCGAGTTCGTCAATCCGTTTGCGTGAAATGTAAGTGTGAAGTTAAGTAATGTTTGAGAAACCACAAAAATTATCACAAGTCTGATACTCGAAACCAATAACTGCAATGGCCTAGGGGAAAAGTACACATACCATTGTAATCGGGCGAGTTTCTACTTTCATATGCAACAGGAATTTCTCGAGTTCGTCAATCCGTTCGCGAGATATTGGAGTTTGAAGTTAAAGAACGGTTGAGAAACCATCAAAATTATCGCAAGTCTGATACTCGAAACAAATAACTGCAATGGCCTAGGGGAAAAGTACACATACCTTTGTAATCGGGCGAGTTTCCACTTTCAGATGCAACAGGAATTTCTCGAGTTCGTCAATCCGTTCGCGAGATATGGGAGTTTGATGTTAAGAAATGGTTGAGAATCCATCAAAATTTTCGCAAGTCTGATACTCCAAACCAATAACTACTATGCCCTAGGGCAAAACTGCACATACCGTTGTAACCGGGCGAGTTTCTGCTTTCAGATGCAATAGGAAATTCTCGAGTTCGTCAATCCGTTCGCGAGATATGTAAGTGCGAATTTAAGTAATATTTGAGAAACCATCAAAGTTATCGCAAGTCTGATACTCGAAACCAATAACTGCAATGGCCTAGGGGAAAAGTACACATACCATTGTAATCGGGCGAGTTTCTACTCTCAGATTCAACAGGAATTTCTCGAGTTCGTCAATCCGTTCGCGAGATATGGGAGTTTGAAGTTAAGGAATGGTTGAGAAACCATCAAAATTCTCGCATGTCTGATACTCGAAACCAATAACTACTATGGCCTAGGGCAAAAGTGCACATACCGTTGTAACCGGGCGAGTTTCTACTTTCAGATGCAATAGGAAATTCGCGAGTTCGTCAATCCGTTCGCGAGATGTGTAAGTGTGAAGTTAAGGAATGGTTGAGAAACCATCAAAATTATCGCAAGTCTGATACTCGAAACCAATAACTGGAATGGCCTAGGGGAAAAATGCACATACCGTTGTAATCGGGCGAGTTTCTACTTTCATATGCAACAGGAATTTCTCGAGTTCGTCAATCCGTTTGCGTGAAATGTAAGTGTGAAGTTAAGTAATGTTTGAGAAACCACAAAAATTATCACAAGTCTGATACTCGAAACCAATAACTGCAATGGCCTAGGGGAAAAGTACACATACCATTGTAATCGGGCGAGTTTCTACTTTCATATGCAACAGGAATTTCTCGAGTTCGTCAATCCGTTCGCGAGATATTGGAGTTTGAAGTTAAAGAACGGTTGAGAAACCATCAAAATTATCGCAAGTCTGATACTCGAAACCAATAACTGCAATGGCCTAGGGGAAAAGTACACATACCTTTGTAATCGGGCGAGTTTCCACTTTCAGATGCAACAGGAATTTCTCGAGTTCGTCAATCCGTTCGCGAGATATGGGAGTTTGATGTTAAGAAATGGTTGAGAATCCATCAAAATTTTCGCAAGTCTGATACTCCAAACCAATAACTACTATGCCCTAGGGCAAAACTGCACATACCGTTGTAACCGGTCGAGTTTCTGCTTTCAGATGCAATAGAAAATTCTCGAGTTCGTCAATCCGTTCGCGAGATATGTAAGTGTGAATTTAAGTAATATTTGAGAAACCATCAAAGTTATCGCAAGTCTGATACTCGAAACCAATAACTGCAATGGCCTAAGGGAAAAGTACACATACCATTGTAATCGGGCGAGTTTCTACTCTCAGATTCAACAGGAATTTCTCGAGTTCGTCAATCCGTTCGCGAGATATGGGAGTTTGATGTTTAGAAATGGTTGAGAATCCATCAAAATTTTCGCAAGTCTGATACTCCAAACCAATAACTACTATGCCCTAGGGCAAAACTGCACATACCATTGTAATCGGGCGAGTTTCTGCTTTCAGATGCAACAGGAATTTCTCGAGTTCGTCAATCCGTTCGCGAGAAATGGGAGTTTGAAGTTAAGGAATGGTTGAGAAACCATCAACATTCTCGCATGTCTGATACTCGAAACCAATAACTACTATGGCCTAGGGCAAAAGTGCACATACCGTTGTAACCGGGCGAGTTTCTGCTTTCAGATGCAATAGGAAATTCGCGAGTTCGTCAATCCGTTCGCGAGATATGTAAGTGTGAAGTTAAGGAATGGTTGAGAAACCATCAAAATTATCGCAAGTCTGATACTCGAAACCAATAACTGGAATGGCCTAGGGGAAAAGTACACACATCATTGTAATCGGGCGAGTTTCTGCATTCAGATGCAATAGGAAATTCTCGAGTTCGTCAATCCGTCGCGAGAAATGTAAGTGTGAAGTTAAGTAATGTTTGAGAAACCACCAAAATTATCGCAAGTCTGATACTCGAAACCAATAACTGCAATGGCCTAGGGGAAAAGTACACATACCTTTGTAATCGGGCGAGTTTCCACTTTCAGATGCAACAGGAATTTCTCGAGTTCGTCAATCCGTTCGCGAGATATGGGAGTTTGATGTTAAGAAATGGTTGAGAATCCATCAAAATTTTCGCAAGTCTGATACTCCAAACCAATAACTACTATGCCCTAGGGCAAAACTGCACATACCGTTGTAACCGGTCGAGTTTCTGCTTTCAGATGCAATAGGAAATTCTCGAGTTCGTCAATCCGTTCGCGAGATATGTAAGTGTGAATTTAAGTAATATTTGAGAAACCATCAAAGTTATCGCAAGTCTGATACTCGAAACCAATAACTGCAATGGCCTAAGGGAAAAGTACACATACCATTGTAATCGGGCGAGTTTCTACTCTCAGATTCAACAGGAATTTCTCGAGTTCGTCAATCCGTTCGCGAGATATGGGAGTTTGATGTTAAGAAATGGTTGAGAATCCATCAAAATTTTCGCAAGTCTGATACTCCAAACCAATAACTACTATGCCCTAGGGCAAAACTGCACATACCATTGTAATCGGGCGAGTTTCTGCTTTCAGATGCAACAGGAATTTCTCGAGTTCGTCAATCTGTTCGCGAGAAATGGGAGTTTGAAGTTAAGGAATGGTTGAGAAACCATCAACATTCTCGCATGTCTGATACTCGAAACCAATAACTACTATGGCCTAGGGCAAAAGTGCACATACCGTTGTAACCGGGCGAGTTTCTGCTTTCAGATGCAATAGGAAATTCTCGAGTTCGTCAATCCGTCGCGAGAAATGTAAGTGTGAAGTTAAGTAATGTTTGAGAAACCACCAAAATTATCGCAAGTCTGATACTCGAAACCAATAACTGCAATGGCCTAGGGGAAAAGTACACATACCATTGTAATTGGGCGAGTTTCTACTTTCATATGCAACAGGAATTTCTCGAGTTCGTCAATCCGTTCGCGAGATATTGGAGTTTGAAGTTAAAGAACGGTTGAGAAACCATCAAAATTATCGCAAGTCTGATACTCGAAACCAATAACTGCAATGCCCTGGGGGAAAAGTACACATACCTTTGTAATCGGGCGAGTTTCCACTTTCAGATGCAACAGGAATTTCTCCAGTTCGTCTATCCGTTCGCGAGATATGGGAGTTTGAAGTTATTGAATGGTTGAGAAACCGTCATAATTGTCGCAATTGTGATGCTAGAAACGAATAACTGGAATGGCCTAGGGGAAAAGTAAACACACCATTGTAGTCGGTCGAATTTCTACTTTCAGATACAACAGAAAATAATCGATTTCGTCAATCCGTTCGCGAGATATGGGAGTTTGAAGTTAAGGAATGCTTGAGAAACGATCAAAATATTCGCAAGTCTGATACTCGAAACCAATAACTACAAATGCCTAGGGGAAAAATACGCATACCGTCGTAATCGGGAGAGTTTCTACTTTCAGATGCAAAAGGAATTTCTCGAGTTCGTCAATCCGTTCGCTAGAAATGGGAGTTTGATGTTAAGGAATGGTTGAGAAACCATCAAAATTTTCGCAAGTCTGATACTCGAAACCAATAACTGCAACGGCCTAGGGGAAAAGTACACACACCAGTGTAATAGGGCGCGTTTCTACTGTCAGATGCAACAGGAATTTCTCGAGTTCGTCAATCCGTTCGCGAGATATCGGAGTTTGAAGTTAAGGAATGGTTGAGAAACCATCAAAATTTTCGCAAGTCTGATACTCGAAACCAATAACTGCAATGGCCTAGGGGAAAAGTACACACACCAGTGTAATAGGGCGCGTTTCTACTGTCAGATGCAACAGGAATTTCTCGAGTTCGTCAATCCGTTCGCGAGATATGGGAGTTTGATGTTAAGAAATGGTTGAGAATCCATCAAAATTTTCGCAAGTCTGATACTCCAAACCAATAACTACTATGCCCTAGGGCAAAACTGCACATACAGTTGTAACCGGTCGAGTTTCTGCTTTCAGATGCAATAGGAAATTCTCGAGTTCGTCAATCCGTTCGCGAGATATGTAAGTGTGAATTTAAGTAATATTTGAGAAACCATCAAAGTTATCGCAAGTCTGATACTCGAAACCAATAACTGCAATGGCCTAAGGGAAAAGTACACATACCATTGTAATCGGGCGAGTTTCTACTCTCAGATTCAACAGGAATTTCTCGAGTTCGTCAATCCGTTCGCGAGATATGGGAGTTTGATGTTAAGAAATGGTTGAGAATCCATCAAAATTTTCGCAAGTCTGATACTCCAAACCAATAACTACTATGCCCTAGGGCAAAACTGCACATACCATTGTAATCGGGCGAGTTTCTGCTTTCAGATGCAACAGGAATTTCTCGAGTTCGTCAATCCGTTCGCGAGAAATGGGAGTTTGAAGTTAAGGAATGGTTGAGAAACCATCAACATTCTCGCATGTCTGATACTCGAAACCAATAACTACTATGGCCTAGGGCAAAAGTGCACATACCGTTGTAACCGGGCGAGTTTCTGCTTTCAGATGCAATAGGAAATTCTCGAGTTCGTCAATCCGTCGCGAGAAATGTAAGTGTGAAGTTAAGTAATGTTTGAGAAACCACCAAAATTATCGCAAGTCTGATACTCGAAACCAATAACTGCAATGGCCTAGGGGAAAAGTACACATACCATTGTAATTGGGCGAGTTTCTACTTTCATATGCAACAGGAATTTCTCGAGTTCGTCAATCCGTTCGCGAGATATTGGAGTTTGAAGTTAAAGAACGGTTGAGAAACCATCAAAATTATCGCAAGTCTGATACTCGAAACCAATAACTGCAATGGCCTAGGGGAAAAGTACACATACCTTTGTAATCGGGCGAGTTTCCACTTTCAGATGCAACAGGAATTTCTCCAGTTCGTCTATCCGTTCGCGAGATATGGGAGTTTGAAGTTATTGAATGGTTGAGAAACCGTCATAATTGTCGCAATTGTGATGCTAGAAACGAATAACTGGAATGGCCTAGGGGAAAAGTAAACACACCATTGTAGTCGGTCGAATTTCTACTTTCAGATACAACAGAAAATAATCGATTTCGTCAATCCGTTCGCGAGATATGGGAGTTTGAAGTTAAGGAATGCTTGAGAAACGATCAAAATATTCGCAAGTCTGATACTCGAAACCAATAACTACAAATGCCTAGGGGAAAAATACGCATACCATCGTAATCGGGAGAGTTTCTACTTTCAGATGCAAAAGGAATTTCTCGAGTTCGTCAATCCGTTCGCTAGAAATGGGAGTTTGATGTTAAGGAATGGTTGAGAAACCATCAAAATTTTCGCAAGTCTGATACTCGAAACCAATAACTGCAACGGCCTAGGGGAAAAGTACACACACCAGTGTAATAGGGCGCGTTTCTACTGTCAGATGCAACAGGAATTTCTCGAGTTCGTCAATCCGTTCGCGAGATATGGGAGTTTGAAGTTAAGGAATGGTTGAGAAACCATCAAAATTTTCGCAAGTCTGATACTCGAAACCAATAACTGCAATGGCCTAGGGGAAAAGTACACATTCCATTGTAATAGGGCGAGTTTCTACTTTCAGATGCAACAGGAATTTCTCAAGTTCGTCAATCCGTTCGCGAGATATGGGAGTTTGAAATTAAGAAATGGTTGAGAAACCATCAAAATTTTCGCTGGTCTGATTCTCGAAACCAATAACTGGAATGGCCTAGGGGAAAGTACACACACACCATTGTAGTCCGGCGAGTTTCTACTTTCAGATGCATCAGGAATTTCTCGAGTTCGTCAATCCGTTCGCGAGATATTGGTGTTTGAAGTTAAAGAATGGTTGAGAAACCATCAAAATTTTCGCAAGTCTGATACTCGAAACCAATAACTACAAAGGCCTAGGGGAAAAATACACATACCTTTGTAATCGGGCGAGTTTCCACTTTCAGATGCAACAGGTATTTCTCCAGTTCGTCTATCCGTTCGCGAGATATGGGAGTTTGAAGTTATTGAATGGTTGAGAAACCATCAAAATTGTCGCAATTGTGATGCTAGAAACGAATAACTGGAATGGCCTAGGGAAAAAGTACACATACCATTGTAATCGGGTTTGTTTCCACTTTCAGATGCAACAGGAATTTCTCCACTTCGTCAATCCGTTCGCGAAATATTGGAGTTTGAAGTTAAAGAATGGTTGAGAAACCACCAAAATTTTCGCAAGTCTGATACTCGAAACCAATAACTGCAACGGCCTAGGGGAAAAGTACACACACCATTGTAATAGGGCGCGTTTCTACTGTCAGATGCAACAGGAATTTCTCGAGTTCGTCAATCCGTTCGCGAGATATGGGAGTTTGAAGTTAAGGAATGGTTGAGAAACCATCAAAATTTTCGCAAGTCTGATACTCGAAACCAATAACTGCAATGGCCTAGGGGAAAAGTACACATTCCATTGTAATCGGGAGAGTTTCTACTTTCAGATGCAAAAGGAATTTCTCGAGTTCGTCAATCCGTTCGCTAGAAATGGGAGTTTGATGTTAAGGAATGGTTGAGAAACCATCAAAATTTTCGCAAGTCTGATACTCGAAACCAATAACTGCAACGGCCTAGGGGAAAAGTACACACACCATTGTAATAGGGCGCGTTTCTACTGTCAGATGCAACAGGAATTTCTCGAGTTCGTCAATCCGTTCGCGAGAAATGGGAGTTTGAAGTTAAGGAATGGTTGAGAAACCATCAAAATTCTCGCATGTCTGATACTCGAAACCAATAACTACTATGGCCTAGGGGAAAAATGCACATACCGTTGTAACCGGGCCAGTTTCTGCTTTCAGATGCAGTAGGAAATTCGCGAGTTCGTCAATCCGTTCGCGAGATATGTAAGTGTGAAGTTAAGTAATGTTTGAGAAACCACCAAAATTATCGCAAGTCTGATACTCGAAACCAATAACTGCAATGGCCTAGGGGAAAAGTACACATACCATTGTAATCGGGCGAGTTGCTACTGTCAGATGCAACAGGAATTTCTCGAGTTCGTCAATCCGTTCGCGAGATATGGGGGTTTGAAGTTAAGGAATGGTTGAGAAACCATCAAAATTTTCGCAAGTCTGATACTCGAAACCAATAACTGGAATGGCCTAGGGGAAAAGTACACATATCATTGTAATCGGGCGAGTTTCTGCTTTCAGATGCAATAGGAAATTCTCCAGTTCGGCAATCCGTTCGCGAGATGTGTAAGTGTGTAGTTAAGGAATGGTTGAGAAACCATCAAAATTATCGCAAGTCTGATACTTGAAACCAATAACTGGAATGGCCTAGGGGAAAAATGCACATACCGTTGTAATCGGGCGAGTTTCTACTTTCATATGCAACAGGAATTTCTCGAGTTCGTCAATCCGTTCGCGAGATATGTAAGTGTGAAGTTAAGTAATGTTTGAGAAACCACCAAAATTATCGCAAGTCTGATACTCGAAACCAATAACTGCAATGGCCTAGGGGAAAAGTACACATACCATTGTAATCGGGCGAGTTTCTACTGTCAGATGCAACAGGAAATAATCGAGTTCGTCAATCCGTTCGCGAGATATGGGAGTTTGAAGTTAAGGAATGCTTGGGAAACCATCAAAATTTTCGCAAGTCTGATACGCGAAACCAATAACTGCAAAGGCCTAGGGGAAAAATACACATACCTTTGTAATCGGGCTAGTTGCTACTTTCAGATGCAACAGGAATATCTCGAGCTCGTCAATCCGTTCGCGAGATGTGGGAGTTTGAAGTTAAGGAATGGTTGAGAGACCATCAAAATTTTCGCAAGTCTGATACTCGAAACCAATAACTGGATTGGCCTAGGGGAAACGTACACACACCATTGTAATGGGGCGAGTTTCTACTTTCAGATGCAACAGGAATTTCTCGAGTTCGTCAATCCGTTCGCGAGATATGGGAGTTTGAAGTTAAGGAATGGGTGAGAAACCATCAAAATTTTCGCATGTCTGATACTCGAAAACAATAACTGGATTGGTCTAGGTGAAAAGTACACACACCATTGTAATCGGGCAAGTTTCTACTTTCAGATGCAACAGGTATTTCTCGAGTTCGTCAATCCGTTCGCGAGATATTGGAGTTTGAAGTTAAGGAATGGTTGAGAAACTATCAAAATTTTCGCAAGTCTGATACTCGAAACCAATAACTAATATGGCCTAGGGCAAAAATGCACATACCGTTGTAACCGGGCGAGTTTCTACTTTCAGATGCAATAGGAAATTCTCGAGTTCGTCAATCCTTTCGCGAGATATGTAAGTGTGAAGTTAAGTAATGTTTGAGAAACCACCAAAATTATCGCAAGTCTGATACTCGAAACCAGTAACTGCAATGGCCTAAGGGAAAAGTACACATACCATTGTAATCGGGCGAGTTTCTACTCTCAGATTCAACAGGAATTTCTCGAGTTCGTCAATCCGTTCGCGAGATATGGGAGTTTGAAGTTAAGAAATGGTTGAGAAACCATGAAAATTTTCGCTGGTCTGATTCTCGAAACCAATAACTGGAATGGCCTAGGGGAAAAGTACACATACCATTGTAATCGGGCGAGTTTCTGCTTTCAGATGCAACAGGAATTTCTCGAGTTCGTCAATCCGTTCGCGAGAAATGGGAGTTTGAGGTTAAGGAATGGTTGAGAAACCATCAAAATTCTCGCATGTCTGATACTCGAAACCAATAACTACTATGGCCTAGGGCAAAAGTGCACATACCGTTGTAACCGGGCGAGTTTCTGCTTTCAGATGCAATAGGAAATTCGCGAGTTCGTCAATCCGTTCGCGAGATATGTAAGTGTGAAGTTAAGGAATGGTTGAGAAACCATCAAAATTATCGCAAGTCTGATACTCGAAACCAATAACTGGAATGGCCTAGGGGAAAAGTACACATATCATTGTAATCGGGCGAGTTTCTGCTTTCAGATGCAATAGGAAATTCTCGAGTTCGTCAATCCGTCGCGAGAAATGTAAGTGTGAAGTTAAGTAATGTTTGAGAAACCACCAAAATTATCGCAAGTCTGATACTCGAAACCAATAACTGCAATGGCCTAGGGGAAAAGTACACATACCATTGTAGTCGGGCGAGTTTCTACTTTCATATGCAACAGGAATTTCTCGAGTTCGTCAATCCGTTCGCGAGATATTGGAGTTTGAAGTTAAAGAACGGTTGAGAAACCATCAAAATTATCGCAAGTCTGATACTCGAAACCAATAACTGCAATGGCCTAGGGGAAAAGTACACATACCTTTGTAATCGGGCGAGTTTCCACTTTCAGATGCAACAGGAATTTCTCCAGTTCGTCTATCCGTTCGCGAGATATGGGAGTTTGAAGTTATGGAATGGTTGAGAAACCATCAAAATTGTCGCAATTGTGATGCTAGAAACGAATAACTGGAATGGCCTAGGGGAAAAGTAAACACACCATTGTAGTCGGTCGAATTTCTACTTTCAGATACAACAGGAAATAATCGATTTCGTCAATCCGTTCGCGAGATATGGGAGTTTGAAGTTAAGGAATGCTTGAGAAACGATCAAAATATTCGCAAGTCTGATACTCGAAACCAATAACTACAAATGCCTAGGGGAAAAATACGCATACCTTTGTAATCGGGCAAGTTTCTACTTTCAGATGCAACAGGAACTTCTCGAGTTCGCCAATCCGTTCGCGAGAAATGGGAGTTTGAAGTTAAGGATTGGTTGAGAAACCATAAAAATTTTCGCAATTCTGATGCTAGAAACGAATAACTGGAATGACCTAGGGAAAAAGTACACACACCATTGTAATCGGTCGACTTTCTGCTTTCAGATGCCGCAGGAAATAATCGAGTTCGTCAATCTGTTCGCGAGATATGGGAGTTTGAAGTTAAGGAATGGTTGAGAAACCATCAAAGTTATCGCAAGTCTGATACTCGAAACCAATAACTGCAATGGCCTAGGGGAAAAGTACACATACCATTGTAATCGGGCGAGTTTCTACTTTCAGATTCAACGGGAATTTCTCGAGTTCGTCAATCCGTTCGCGAGAAATTGGAGTTTGAAGTTAAGGAATGGTTGAGAAACCATCAAAATTTTCGCAAGTCTGATACACGAAACCAATAAGTACAATGGCCTAGGGGAAAAATACACATACCGTTGTAATCGGGCGAGTTTCTGCTTTCAGATGCATCAGGAATTTCTCGAGTTCGTCAATCCGTTCGCGAGATATTGGTGTTTGAAGTTAATGAATGGTTGAGAAACCATCAAAATTTTCGCAAGTCTGATACTCGAAACCAATAACTACAAAGGCCTAGGGGAAAAATACACATACCTTTGTAATCGGGCGAGTTTCCACTTTCAGATGCAACAGGTATTTCTCCAGTTCGTCTATCCGTTCGCGAGATATGGGAGTTTGAAGTTATTGAATGGTTGAGAAACCATCAAAATTGTCGCAATTGTGATGCTAGAAACGAATAACTGGAATGGCCTAGGGAAAAAGTACACATACCATTGTAATCGGGTTTGTTTCCACTTTCAGATGCAACAGGAATTTCTCCACTTCGTCAATCCGTTCGTGAAATATTGGAGTTTGAAGTTAAAGAATGGTTGAGAAACCACCAAAATTTTCGCAAGTCTGATACTCGAAACCAATAACTGCAACGGCCTAGGGGAAAAGTACACACACCATTGTAATAGGGCGCGTTTCTACTGTCAGATGCAACAGGAATTTCTCGAGTTCGTCAATCCGTTCGCGAGATATGGGAGTTTGAAGTTAAGGAATGGTTGAGAAACCATCAAAATTTTCGCAAGTCTGATACGCGAAACCAATAACTGCAATGGCCTAGGGGAAAAGTACACATTCCATTGTAATCGGGAGAGTTTCTACTTTCAGATGCAAAAGGAATTTCTCGAGTTCGTCAATCCGTTCGCTAGAAATGGGAGTTTGATGTTAAGGAATGGTTGAGAAACCATCAAAATTTTCGCAAGTCTGATACTCGAAACCAATAACTGCAACGGCCGAGGGGAAAAGTACACACACCATTGTAATAGGGCGCGTTTCTACTGTCAGATGCAACAGGAATTTCTCGAGTTCGTCAATCCGTTCGCGAGATATGGGGGTTTGAAGTTAAGGAATGGTTGAGAAACCATCAAAATTTTCGCAAGTCTGATACTCGAAACCAATAACTGGAATGGCCTAGAGGAAAAGTACACATATCATTGTAATCGGGCGAGTTTCTGCTTTCAGATGCAATAGGAAATTCTCCAGTTCGGCAATCCGTTCGCGAGATGTGTAAGTGTGTAGTTAAGGAATGGTTGAGAAACCATCAAAATTATCTAAAGTCTGATACTTGAAACCAATAACTGGAATGGCCTAGGGGAAAAATGCACATACCGTTGTAATCGGGCGAGTTTCTACTTTCATATGCAACAGGAATTTCTCGAGTTCGTCAATCCGTTCGCGAGATATGTAAGTGTGAAGTTAAGTAATGTTTGAGAAACCACCAAAATTATCGCAAGTCTGATACTCGAAACCAATAACTGCAATGGCCTAGGGGAAAAGTACACATACCATTGTAATCGGGCGAGTTTCTACTGTCAGATGCAACAGGAAATAATCGAGTTCGTCAATCCGTTCGCGAGATATGGGAGTTTGAAGTTAAGGAATGCTTGGGAAACCATCAAAATTTTCGCAAGTCTGATACTCGAAACCAATAACTGCAAAGGCCTAGGGGAAAAATACACATACCTTTGTAATCGGGCTAGTTGCTACTTTCAGATGCAACAGGAATTTCTCGAGCTCGTCAATCCGTTCGCGAGATGTGGGAGTTTGAAGTTAAGGAATGGTTGAGAGACCATCAAAATTTTCGCAAGTCTGATACTCGAAACCAATAACTGGATTGGCCTAGGGGAAAAGTACACACACCATTGTAATGGGGCGAGTTTCTACTTTCAGATGCAACAGGAATTTCTCGAGTTCGTCAATCCGTTCGCGAGATATGGGAGTTTGAAGTTAAGGAATGGGTGAGAAACCATCAAAATTTTCGCAAGTCTGATACTCGAAAACAATAACTGGATTGGCCTAGGTGAAAAGTACACACACCATTGTAATCGGGCAAGTTTCTACTTTCAGATGCAACAGGTATTTCTCGAGTTCGTCAATCCGTTCGCGAGATATTGGAGTTTGAAGTTAAGGAATGGTTGAGAAACTATCAAAATTTTCGCAAGTCTGATACTCGAAACCAATAACTAATATGGCCTAGGGCAAAAATGCACATACCGTTGTAACCGGGCGAGTTTCTACTTTCAGATGCAATAGGAAATTCTCGAGTTCGTCAATCCTTTCGCGAGATATGTAAGTGTGAAGTTAAGTAATGTTTGAGAAACCACCAAAATTATCGCAAGTCTGATACTCGAAACCAGTAACTGCAATGGCCTAAGGGAAAAGTACACATACCATTGTAATCGGGCGAGTTTCTACTCTCAGATTCAACAGGAATTTCTCGAGTTCGTCAATCCGTTCGCGAGATATGGGAGTTTGAAGTTAAGAAATGGTTGAGAAACCATGAAAATTTTCGCTGGTCTGATTCTCGAAACCAATAACTGGAATGGCCTAGGGGAAAAGTACACATACCATTGTAATCGGGCGAGTTTCTGCTTTCAGATGCAACAGGAATTTCTCGAGTTCGTCAATCCGTTCGCGAGAAATGGGAGTTTGAGGTTAAGGAATGGTTGAGAAACCATCAAAATTCTCGCATGTCTGATACTCGAAACCAATAACTACTATGGCCTAGGGCAAAAGTGCACATACCGTTGTAACCGGGCGAGTTTCTGCTTTCAGATGCAATAGGAAATTCGCGAGTTCGTCAATCCGTTCGCGAGATATGTAAGTGTGAAGTTAAGGAATGGTTGAGAAACCATCAAAATTATCGCAAGTCTGATACTCGAAACCAATAACTGGAATGGCCTAGGGGAAAAGTACACATATCATTGTAATCGGGCGAGTTTCTGCTTTCAGATGCAATAGGAAATTCTCGAGTTCGTCAATCCGTCGCGAGAAATGTAAGTGTGAAGTTAAGTAATGTTTGAGAAACCACCAAAATTATCGCAAGTCTGATACTCGAAACCAATAACTGCAATGGCCTAGGGGAAAAGTACACATACCATTGTAATCGGGCGAGTTTCTACTTTCATATGCAACAGGAATTTCTCGAGTTCGTCAATCCGTTCGCGAGATATTGGAGTTTGAAGTTAAAGAACGGTTGAGAAACCATCAAAATTATCGCAAGTCTGATACTCGAAACCAATAACTGCAATGGCCTAGGGGAAAAGTACACATACCTTTGTAATCGGGCGAGTTTCCACTTTCAGATGCAACAGGAATTTCTCCAGTTCGTCTATCCGTTCGCGAGATATGGGAGTTTGAAGTTATTGAATGGTTGAGAAACCATCAAAATTGTCGCAATTGTGATGCTAGAAACGAATAACTGGAATGGCCTAGGGGAAAAGTAAACACACCATTGTAGTCGGTCGAATTTCTACTTTCAGATACAACAGGAAATAATCGATTTCGTCAATCCGTTCGCGAGATATGGGAGTTTGAAGTTAAGGAATGCTTGAGAAACGATCAAAATATTCGCAAGTCTGATACTCGAAACCAATAACTACAAATGCCTAGGGGAAAAATACGCATACCTTTGTAATCGGGCAAGTTTCTACTTTCAGATGCAACAGGAACTTCTCGAGTTCGCCAATCCGTTCGCGAGAAATGGGAGTTTGAAGTTAAGGATTGGTTGAGAAACCATAAAAATTTTCGCAATTCTGATGCTAGAAACGAATAACTGGAATGACCTAGGGGAAAAGTACACATACCATTGTAATCGGGAGAGTTTCTACTTTCAGATGCAAAAGGAATTTCTCGAGTTCGTCAATCCGTTCGCTAGAAATGGGAGTTTGATGTTAAGGAATGGTTGAGAAACCATCAAAATTTTCGCAAGTCTGATACTCGAAACCAATAACTGCAACGGCCTAGGGGAAAGGTACACACACCATTGTAATAGGGCGCGTTTCTACTGTCAGATGCAACAGGAATTTCTCGAGTTCGTCAATCCGTTCGCGAGATATGGGAGTTTGAAGTTAAGGAATGGTTGAGAAACCATCAAAATTTTCGCAAGTCTGATACTCGAAACCAATAACTGCAATGGCCTAGGGGAAAAGTACACATTCCATTGTAATAGGGCGAGTTTCTACTTTCAGATGCAACAGGAATTTCTCAAGTTCGTCAATCCGTTCGCGAGATGTGGGAGTTTGAAATTAAGAAATGGTTGAGAAACCATCAAAATTTTCGCTGGTCTGATTCTCGAAACCAATAACTGGAATGGCCTAGGGGAAAGTACACACACACCATTGTAGTCCGGCGAGTTTCTACTTTCAGATGCATCAGGAATTTCTCGAGTTCGTCAATCCGTTCGCGAGATATTGGTGTTTGAAGTTAAAGAATGGTTGAGAAACCATCAAAATTTTCGCAAGTCTGATACTCGAAACCAATAACTACAAAGGCCTAGGGGAAAAATACACATACCTTTGTAATCGGGCGAGTTTCCACTTTCAGATGCAACAGGTATTTCTCCAGTTCGTCTATCCGTTCGCGAGATATGGGAGTTTGAAGTTATTGAATGGTTGAGAAACCATCAAAATTGTCGCAATTGTGATGCTAGAAACGAATAACTGGAATGGCCTAGGGAAAAAGTACACATACCATTGTAATCGGGTTTGTTTCCACTTTCAGATGCAACAGGAATTTCTCCACTTCGTCAATCCGTTCGCGAAATATTGGAGTTTGAAGTAAAAGAATGGTTGAGAAACCACCAAAATTTTCGCAAGTCTGATACTCGAAACCAATAACTGCAACGGCCTAGGGGAAAAGTACACACACCATTGTAATAGGGCGCGTTTCTACTGTCAGATGCAACACGAATTTCTCGAGTTCGTCAATCCGTTCGCGAGATATGGGAGTTTGAAGTTGAGGAATGGTTGAGAAACCATCAAAATTTTCGCAAGTCTGATACTCGAAACCAATAACTGCAATGGCCTAGGGGAAAAGTACACATTCCATTGTAATCGGGAGAGTTTCTACTTTCAGATGCAAAAGGAATTTCTCGAGTTCGTCAATCCGTTCGCTAGAAATGGGAGTTTGATGTTAAGGAATGGTTGAGAAACCATCAAAATTTTCGCAAGTCTGATACTCGAAACCAATAACTGCAACGGCCTAGGGGAAAAGTACACACACCATTGTAATAGGGCGCGTTTCTACTGTCAGATGCAACAGGAATTTCTCGAGTTCGTCAATCCGTTCGCGAGAAATGGGAGTTTGAAGTTAAGGAATGGTTGAGAAACCATCAAAATTCTCGCACGTCTGATACTCGAAACCAATAACTACTATGGCCTAGGGGAAAAATGCACATACCGTTGTAACCGGGCCAGTTTCAGCTCTCAGATGCAATAGGAAATTCGCGAGTTCGTCAATCCGTTCGCGAGATATGTAAGCGTGAAGTTAAGTAATGTTTGAGAAACCACCAAAATTATCGCAAGTCTGATACTCGAAACCAATAACTGCAATGGCCTAGGGGAAAAGTACACATACCTTTGTAATCGGGCGAGTTTCCACTTTCAGATGCAACAGGTATTTCTCCAGTTCGTCAATCCGTTCGCGAGATATGGGAGTTTGAAGTTATTGAATGGTTGAGAAACCATCAAAATTGTCGCAATTGTGATGCTAGAAACGAATAACTGGAATGGCCTAGGGAAAAAGTACACATACCATTGTAATCGGGTTTGTTTCCACTTTCAGATGCAACAGGAATTTCTCCACTTCGTCAATCCGTTCGCGAAATATTGGAGTTTGAAGTTAAAGAATGGTTGAGAAACCACCAAAATTTTCGCAAGTCTGATACTCGAAACCAATAACATTAACGGCCTAGGGGAAAAGTACACACACCATTGTAATAGGGCGCGTTTCTACTGTCAGATGCAACAGGAATTTCTCGAGTTCGTCAATCCGTTCGCGAGATATGGGAGTTTGAAGTTAAGGAATGGTTGAGAAACCATCAAAATTTTCGCAAGTCTGATACTCGAAACCAATAACTGCAATGGCCTAGGGGAAAAGTACACATTCCATTGTAATCGGGAGAGTTTCTACTTTCAGATGCAAAAGGAATTTCTCGAGTTCGTCAATCCGTTCGCTAGAAATGGGAGTTTGATGTTAAGGAATGGTTGAGAAACCATCAAAATTTTCGCAAGTCTGATACTCGAAACCAATAACTGCAACGGCCTAGGGGAAAAGTACACACACCATTGTAATAGGGCGCGTTTCTACTGTCAGATGCAACAGGAATTTCTCGAGTTCGTCAATCCGTTCGCGAGAAATGGGAGTTTGAAGTTAAGGAATGGTTGAGAAACCATCAAAATTCTCGCATGTCTGATACTCGAAACCAATAACTACTATGGCCTAGGGGAAAAATGCACATACCGTTGTAACCGGGCCAGTTTCTGCTCTCAGATGCAATAGGAAATTCGCGAGTTCGTCAATCCGTTCGCGAGATATGTAAGTGTGAAGTTAAGTAATGTTTGAGAAACCACCAAAATTATCGCAAGTCTGATACTCGAAACCAATAACTGCAATGGCCTAGGGGAAAAGTACACATACCATTGTAATCGGGCGAGTTTCTACTGTCAGATGCAACAAGAATTTCTCGAGTTCGTCAATCCGTTCGCGAGATATGGGAGTTTGAAGTTAAGGAATGCTTGGGAAACCATCAAAATTTTCGCAAGTCTGATACTCGAAACCAATAACTGCAAAGGCCTAGGGGAAAAATACACATACCTTTGTAATCGGGCTAGTTGCTACTTTCAGATGCAACAGGAATTTCTCGAGCTCGTCAATCCGTTCGCGAGATATGGGAGTTTGAGGTTAAGGAATGGTTGAGAAACCATCAAAATTCTCGCATGTCTGATACTCGAAACCAATAACTACTATGGCCTAGGGCAAAAGTGCACATACCGTTGTAACCGGGCGAGTTTCTGCTTTCAGATGCAATAGGAAATTCGCGAGTTCGTCAATCCGTTCGCGAGATATGTAAGTGTGAAGTTAAGGAATGGTTGAGAAACCATCAAAATTATCGCAAGTCTGATACTCGAAACCAATAACTGGAATGGCCTAGGGGAAAAGTACACATACCATTGTAATCGGGCGAGTTTCTACTGTCAGATGCAACAGGAATTTCTCGAGTTCGTCAATCCGTTCGCGAGATATGGGAGTTTGAAGTTAAGGAATGCTTGGGAAACCATCAAAATTTTCGCAATTGTGATGCTAGAAACGAATAACTGGAATGGCCTAGGGGAAAAGTAAACACACCATTGTAGTCGGTCGAATTTCTACTTTCAGATACAACAGGAAATAATCGATTTCGTCAATCCGTTCGCGAGATATGGGAGTTTGAAGTTAAGGAATGCTTGAGAAACGATCAAAATATTCGCAAGTCTGATACTCGAAACCAATAACTACAAATGCCTAGGGGAAAAATACGCATACCTTTGTAATCGGGCAAGTTTCTACTTTCAGATGCAACAGGAACTTCTCGAGTTCGCCAATCCGTTCGCGAGAAATGGGAGTTTGAAGTTAAGGATTGGTTGAGAAACCATAAAAATTTTCGCAATTCTGATGCTAGAAACGAATAACTGGAATGACCTAGGGGAAAAGTACACACACCATTGTAATCGGTCGACTTTCTGCTTTCAGATGCCGCAGGAAATAATCGAGTTCGTCAATCCGTTCGCGAGATATGGGAGTTTGAAGTTAAGGAATGGTTGAGAAACCATCAAAATTCTCGCATGTCTGATACTCGAAACCAATAACTACTATGGCCTAGGGGAAAAATGCACATACCGTTGTAACCGGGCCAGTTTCTGCTCTCAGATGCAATAGGAAATTCGCGAGTTCGTCAATCCGTTCGCGAGATATGTAAGTGTGAAGTTAAGTAATGTTTGAGAAACCACCAAAATTATCGCAAGTCTGATACTCGAAACCAATAACTGCAATGGCCTAGGGGAAAAGTACACATACCATTGTAATCGGGCGAGTTTCTACTGTCAGATGCAACAGGAATTTCTCGAGTTCGTCAATCCGTTCGCGAGATATGGGAGTTTGAAGTTAAGGAATGCTTGGGAAACCATCAAAATTTTCGCAAGTCTGATACTCGAAACCAATAACTGCAAAGGCCTAGGGGAAAAATACACATACCTTTGTAATCGGGCTAGTTGCTACTTTCAGATGCAACAGGAATTTCTCGAGCTCGTCAATCCGTTCGCGAGATGTGGGAGTTTGAAGTTAAGGAATGGTTGAGAGACCATCAAAATTTTCGCAAGTCTGATACTCGAAACCAATAACTGGATTGGCCTAGGGGAAAAGTACACACACCATTGAAATGGGGCGAGTTTCTACTTTCAGATGCAACAGGAATTTCTCGAGTTCGTCAATCCGTTCGCGAGATATGGGAGTTTGAGGTTAAGGAATGGTTGAGAAACCATCAAAATTCTCGCATGTCTGATACTCGAAACCAATAACTACTATGGCCTAGGGCAAAAGTGCACATACCGTTGTAACCGGGCGAGTTTCTGCTTTCAGATGCAATAGGAAATTCGCGAGTTCGTCAATCCGTTCGCGAGATATGTAAGTGTGAAGTTAAGGAATGGTTGAGAAACCATCAAAATTATCGCAAGTCTGATACTCGAAACCAATAACTGGAATGGCCTAGGGGAAAAGTACACATATCATTGTAATCGGGCGAGTTTCTGCTTTCAGATGCAATAGGAAATTCTCGAGTTCGTCAATCCGTCGCGAGAAATGTAAGTGTGAAGTTAAGTAATGTTTGAGAAACCACCAAAATTATCGCAAGTCTGATACTCGAAACCAATAACTGCAATGGCCTAGGGGAAAAGTACACATACCATTGTAATCGGGCGAGTTTCTACTTTCATATGCAACAGGAATTTCTCGAGTTCGTCAATCCGTTCGCGAGATATTGGAGTTTGAAGTTAAAGAACGGTTGAGAGACCATCAAAATTATCGCAAGTCTGATACTCGAAACCAATAACTGCAATGGCCTAGGGGAAAAGTACACATACCTTTGTAATCGGGCGAGTTTCCACTTTCAGATGCAACAGGAATTTCTCCAGTTCGTCTATCCGTTCGCGAGATATGGGAGTTTGAAGTTATTGAATGGTTGAGAAACCATCAAAATTGTCGCAATTGTGATGCTAGAAACGAATAACTGGAATGGCCTAGGGGAAAAGTAAACACACCATTGTAGTCGGTCGAATTTCTACTTTCAGATACAACAGGAAATAATCGATTTCGTCAATCCGTTCGCGAGATATGGGAGTTTGAAGTTAAGGAATGCTTGAGAAACGATCAAAATATTCGCAAGTCTGATACTCGAAACCAATAACTACAAATGCCTAGGGGAAAAATACGCATACCTTTGTAATCGGGCAAGTTTCTACTTTCAGATGCAACAGGAACTTCTCGAGTTCGCCAATCCGTTCGCGAGAAATGGGAGTTTGAAGTTAAGGATTGGTTGAGAAACCATAAAAATTTTCGCAATTCTGATGCTAGAAACGAATAACTGGAATGACCTAGGGGAAAAGTACACACACCATTGTAATCGGTCGACTTTCTGCTTTCAGATGCCGCAGGAAATAATCGAGTTCGTCAATCCGTTCGCGAGATATGGGAGTTTGAAGTTAAGGAATGGTTGAGAAACCATCAAAGTTATCGCAAGTCTGATACTCGAAACCAATAACTGCAATGGCCTAGGGGAAAAGTACACATACCATTGTAATCGGGCGAGTTTCTACTTTCAGATTCAACGGGAATTTCTCGAGTTCGTCAATCCGTTCGCGAGAAATTGGAGATTGAAGTTAAGGAATGGTTGAGAAACCATCAAAATTTTCGCAAGTCTGATACACGAAACCAATAAGTACAATGGCCTAGGGGAAAAATACACATACCGTTGTAATCGGGCGAGTTTCTGCTTTCAGATGCAACAGGAATTTCTCGAGTTCGTCAATCCGTTCGCGACAAATTGGAGTTTGAAGTTAAGGAATGGTTGAGAAACCATCAAAGTTATCGCAAGTCTGATACTCGAAACCAAGAACTACTATGGCGTAGGGCAAAAATACACATACCGTTGTAAGCGGACGAGTTTCTGCTTTCAGATGCAATAGGAAATTCTCGAGTTCGTCAATCCTTTCGCGAGATATGTAAGTGTGAAGTTAAGTAATGTTTGAGAAACCACCAAAATTATCGCAAGTCTGATACTCGAAATCAATAACTGCAATGGCCTAGGGGAAAAGTACACATACCATTGTAATCGGGAGAGTTTCTACTTTCAGATGCAAAAGGAATTTCTCGAGTTCGTCAATCCGTTCGCTAGAAATGGGAGTTTGATGTTAAGGAATGGTTGAGAAACCATCAAAATTTTCGCAAGTCTGATACTCGAAACCAATAACTGCAACGGCCTAGGGGAAAAGTACACACACCATTGTAATAGGGCGCGTTTCTACTGTCAGATGCAACAGGAATTTCTCGAGTTCGTCAATCCGTTCGCGAGATATGGGAGTTTGAAGTTAAGGAATGGTTGAGAAACCATCAAAATTTTCGCAAGTCTGATACTCGAAACCAATAACTGCAATGGCCTAGGGGAAAAGTACACATTCCATTGTAATAGGGCGAGTTTCTACTTTCAGATGCAACAGGAATTTCTCAAGTTCGTCAATCCGTTCGCGAGATGTGGGAGTTTGAAATTAAGAAATGGTTGAGAAACCATCAAAATTTTCGCTGGTCTGATTCTCGAAACCAATAACTGGAATGGCCTAGGGGAAAGTACACACACACCATTGTAGTCCGGCGAGTTTCTACTTTCAGATGCATCAGGAATTTCTCGAGTTCGTCAATCCGTTCGCGAGATATTGGTGTTTGAAGTTAAAGAATGGTTGAGAAACCATCAAAATTTTCGCAAGTCTGATACTCGAAACCAATAACTACAAAGGCCTAGGGGAAAAATACACATACCTTTGTAATCGGGCGAGTTTCCACTTTCAGATGCAACAGGTATTTCTCCAGTTCGTCTATCCGTTCGCGAGATATGGGAGTTTGAAGTTATTGAATGGTTGAGAAACCATCAAAATTGTCGCAATTGTGATGCTAGAAACGAATAACTGGAATGGCCTAGGGAAAAAGTACACATACCATTGTAATCGGGTTTGTTTCCACTTTCAGATGCAACAGGAATTTCTCCACTTCGTCAATCCGTTCGCGAAATATTGGAGTTTGAAGTTAAAGAATGGTTGAGAAACCACCAAAATTTTCGCAAGTCTGATACTCGAAACCAATAACATTAACGGCCTAGGGGAAAAGTACACACACCATTGTAATAGGGCGCGTTTCTACTGTCAGATGCAACAGGAATTTCTCGAGTTCGTCAATCCGTTCGCGAGATATGGGAGTTTGAAGTTAAGGAATGGTTGAGAAACCATCAAAATTTTCGCAAGTCTGATACTCGAAACCAATAACTGCAATGGCCTAGGGGAAAAGTACACATTCCATTGTAATCGGGAGAGTTTCTACTTTCAGATGCAAAAGGAATTTCTCGAGTTCGTCAATCCGTTCGCTAGAAATGGGAGTTTGATGTTAAGGAATGGTTGAGAAACCATCAAAATTTTCGCAAGTCTGATACTCGAAACCAATAACTGCAACGGCCTAGGGGAAAAGTACACACACCATTGTAATAGGGCGCGTTTCTACTGTCAGATGCAACAGGAATTTCTCGAGTTCGTCAATCCGTTCGCGAGAAATGGGAGTTTGAAGTTAAGGAATGGTTGAGAAACCATCAAAATTCTCGCATGTCTGATACTCGAAACCAATAACTACTATGGCCTAGAGGAAAAATGCACATACCGTTGTAACCGGGCCAGTTTCTGCTCTCAGATGCAATAGGAAATTCGCGAGTTCGTCAATCCGTTCGCGAGATATGTAAGTGTGAAGTTAAGTAATGTTTGAGAAACCACCAAAATTATCGCAAGTCTGATACTCGAAACCAATAACTGCAATGGCCTAGGGGAAAAGTACACATACCATTGTAATCGGGCGAGTTTCTACTGTCAGATGCAACAGGAATTTCTCGAGTTCGTCAATCCGTTCGCGAGATATGGGAGTTTGAAGTTAAGGAATGCTTGGGAAACCATCAAAATTTTCGCAAGTCTGATACTCGAAACCAATAACTGCAAAGGCCTAGGGGAAAAATACACATACCTTTGTAATCGGGCTAGTTGCTACTTTCAGATGCAACAGGAATTTCTCGAGCTCGTCAATCCGTTCGCGAGATGTGGGAGTTTGAAGTTAAGGAATGGTTGAGAGACCATCAAAATTTTCGCAAGTCTGATACTCGAAACCAATAACTGGATTGGCCTAGGGGAAAAGTACACACACCATTGTAATGGGGCGAGTTTCTACTTTCAGATGCAACAGGAATTTCTCGAGTTCGTCAATCCGTTCGCGAGATATGGGAGTTTGAGGTTAAGGAATGGTTGAGAAACCATCAAAATTCTCGCATGTCTGATACTCGAAACCAATAACTACTATGGCCTAGGGCAAAAGTGCACATACCGTTGTAACCGGGCGAGTTTCTGCTTTCAGATGCAATAGGAAATTCGCGAGTTCGTCAATCCGTTCGCGAGATATGTAAGTGTGAAGTTAAGGAATGGTTGAGAAACCATCAAAATTATCGCAAGTCTGATACTCGAAACCAATAACTGGAATGGCCTAGGGGAAAAGTACACATATCATTGTAATCGGGCGAGTTTCTGCTTTCAGATGCAATAGGAAATTCTCGAGTTCGACAATCCGTCGCGAGAAATGTAAGTGTGAAGTTAAGTAATGTTTGAGAAACCACCAAAATTATCGCAAGTCTGATACTCGAAACCAATAACTGCAATGGCCTAGGGGAAAAGTACACATACCATTGTAATCGGGCGAGTTTCTACTTTCATATGCAACAGGAATTTCTCGAGTTCGTCAATCCGTCGCGAGAAATGTAAGTTGTGAAGTTAAGTAATGTTTGAGAAACCACCAAAATTATCGCAAGTCTGATACTCGAAACCAATAACTGCAATGGCCTAGGGGAAAAGTACACATACCATTGTAATCGGGCAAGTTTCTACTTTCAGATGCAACAGGTATTTCTCGAGTTCGTCAATCCGTTCGCGAGATATTGGAGTTTGAAGTTAAAGAACGGTTGAGAAACCATCAAAATTATCGCAAGTCTGATACTTGAAACCAATAACTGGAATGGCCTAGGGGAAAAATGCACATACCGTTGTAATCGGGCGAGTTTCTACTTTCATATGCAACAGGAATTTCTCGAGTTCGTCAATCCGTTCGCGAGATATGTAAGTGTGAAGTTAAGTAATGTTTGAGAAACCACCAAAATTATCGCAAGTCTGATACTCGAAAACAATAACTGGATTGGCCTAGGTGAAAAGTACACACACCATTGTAATCGGGCAAGTTTCTACTTTCAGATGCAACAGGTATTTCTCGAGTTCGTCAATCCGTTCGCGAGATATTGGAGTTTGAAGTTAAGGAATGGTTGAGAAACCATCAAAATTTTCGCAAGTCTGATACTCGAAACCAATATCTAATATGGCCTAGGGCAAAAATGCACATACCGTTGTAACCGGGCGAGTTTCTACTTTCAGATGCAATAGGAAATTCTCGAGTTCGTCAATCCTTTCGCGAGATATGTAAGTGTGAAGTTAAGTAATGTTTGAGAAACCACCAAAATTATCGCAAGTCTGATACTCGAAACCAATAACTGCAATGGCCTAGGGGAAAAGTACACATACCATTGTAATCGGGCGAGTTTCTACTGTCAGATGCAACAGGAATTTCTCGAGTTCGTCAACCCGTTCTAGAGATATGGGAGTTTGAGTTTAAGGAATGCTTGAGAAAGCATCAAAATTATCGCAAGTCTGATACTCGAAACCAATAACTGGAGTGGCCTAGGGGAAAAGTACACGTACCATTGTAATCGGGAGAGTTTCTACTTTCAGATGCAAAAGGAATTTCTCGAGTTCGTCAATCCGTTCGCTAGAAATGGGAGTTTGAAGTTAAGGAATGGTTGAGAAACCATCAAAATTTTCGCAAGTCTGATACTCGAAACCAATAACTGCAACGGCCTAGGGGAAAAGTACACATGCCATTGTAATAGGGCGAGTTTCTACTGTCAGATGCAACAGGAATTTCTCGAGTTCGTCAACCCGTTCGTGAGATATGGGAGTTTGAGTTTAAGGAATGCTTGAGAAAGCATCAAAATTATCGCAAGTCTGATACTCGAAACCAATAACTGCAATGGCCTAGGGGAAAAGTACACATACCATTGTAATCGGGCGAGTTTCTACTTTCATATGCAACAGGAATTTCTCGAGTTCGTCTATCCGTTCGCGAGATATGGGAGTTTGAAGTTATTGAATGGTTGAGAAACCATCAAAATTGTCGCAATTGTGATGCTAGAAACGAATAACTGGAATGGCCTAGGGGAAAAGTAAACACTCCATTGTAGTCGGTCGAATTTCTACTTTCAGATACAACAGGAAATAATCGAGTTCGTCAATCCGTTCGCGAGATATGGGAGTTTGAAGTTAAGGAATGGTTGAGAAACCATCAAAGTTATCGCAAGTCTGATACTCGAAACCAATAACTGCAATGGCCTAGGGGAAAAGTACACATACCTTTGTAATCGGGCGTGTTTCTACTTTCCGATTCAACGGGAATTTCTCGAGTTCGTCAATCCGTTCGCGAGATATGGGAGTTTGAAGTTAAGGAATGGTTGAGAAACCATCAAATTTTTCGCAAGTCTGATACTCGAAACCAATAACTACTATGGCCTAGGGCAAAAATGCACATACCGTTGTACCCGGGCGAGTTTCTGCTTTCAGATGCAATAGGAAATTCTCGAGTTCGTCAATCCGTTCGCGAGATATGTAAGTGTGAAGTTAAGGAATGGTAGAGAAACCATCAAAATTTTCGCAAGTCGGACACTCGAAACCAATAACTACTATGGCCTAGGGAAAAAATACACATACCGTTGTATTCGGACGAGTTTCTGCTTTCAGATGCAACAGGAATTTCTCGAGTTCATCAATCCGTTCGCGCGATATGGGAGTTTGAAATTAAGGAACGGTTGAGAAACCATCACAATTTTCGCAATTCTGATACTCGAAACCAATAACTACTATGGCCTGGGGGAAAAATACACATACCTTTGCAATCGGGAGAGTTTCTACTTTCAGATGCAAAAGGAATTTCTCGAGTTCGTCAATCCGTTCGCTAGAAATGGGAGTTTGAAGTTAAGGAATGGTTGAGAAACCATCAAAATTTTCGCAAGTCTGATACTCGAAACCAATAACTGCAACGGCCTAGGGGAAAAGTACACATGCCATTGTAATAGGGCGAGTTTCTACTGTCAGATGCAACAGGAATTTCTCGAGTTCGTCAATCCGTTCGCGAGATATGGGAGTTTGATGTTAAGAAATGGTTGAGAAACCATCAAAATTTTCGCAAGTCTGATACTCCAAACCAATACTACTATGCCCTAGGGCAAAACTGCACATACCGTTGTAACCGGGCGAGTTTCTGCTTTCAGATGCAATAGGAAATTCTCGAGTTCGTCAATCCGTTCGCGAGATATGTAAGTGTGAATTTAAGTAATATTTGAGAAACCATCAAAGTTATCGCAAGTCTGATACTCGAAACCAATAACTGGAATGGCCTAGGGGAAAAATGCACATACCGTTGTAATCGGGCGAGTTTCTACTTTCATATGCAACAGGAATTTCTCGAGTTCGTCAATCCGTTCGCGAGATATGTAAGTGTGAAGTTAAGTAATGTTTGAGAAACCTCCAAAATTATCGCAAGTCTGATACTCGAAACCAATAACTGCAATGGCCTAGGGGAAAAGTACACATACCATTGTAATCGGGCGAGTTTCTACTTTCATATGCAACAGGAATTTCTCGAGTTCGTCTATCCGTTCGCGAGATATGGGAGTTTGAAGTTATTGAATGGTTGAGAAACCATCAAAATTGTCGCAATTGTGATGCTAGAAACGAATAACTGGAATGGCCTAGGGGAAAAGTAAACACTCCATTGTAGTCGGTCGAATTTCTACTTTCAGATACAACAGGAAATAATCGAGTTCGTCAATCCGTTCGCGAGATATGGGAGTTTGAAGTTAAGGAATGGTTGAGAAACCATCAAAGTTATCGCAAGTCTGATACTCGAAACCAATAACTGCAATGGCCTAGGGGAAAAGAACACATACCATTGTGATCGGGCGAGTTTCTACTTTCAGATGCAACAGGAACTTCTCGAGTTCGCCAATCCGTTCGCGAGAAATGGGAGTTTGAAGTTAAGGATTGGTTGAGAAACCATAAGAATTTTCGCAATTCTGATGCTAGAAACGAATAACTGGAATGACCTAGGGGAAAAGTACACACACCATTGTAATCGGTCGACTTTCTGCTTTCAGATGCCACAGGAAATAATCGAGTTCGTCAATCCGTTCGCGAGATATGGGAGTTTGAAGTTAAGGAATGGTTGAGAAACCATCAAAGTTATCGCAAGTCTGATACTCGAAACCAATAACTGCAATGGCCTAGGGGAAAAGTACACATACCATTGTAATCGGGCGTGTTTCTACTTTCCGATTCAACGGGAATTTCTCGAGTTCGTCAATCCGTTCGCGAGATATGGGAGTTTGAAGTTAAGGAATGGTTGAGAAACCATCAAAATTTTCGCAAGTCGGACACTCGAAACCAATAACTACTATGGCCTAGGGAAAAAATACACATACCGTTGTATTCGGACGAGTTTCTGCTTTCAGATGCAACAGGAATTTCTCGAGTTCATCAATCCGTTCGCGAGATATGGGAGTTTGAAGTTAAGGAATGGTTGAGAAACCATCAAAATTTTCGCAAGTCTGATACTCGAAACCAATAACTGCAACGGCCTAGGGGAAAAGTACACATGCCATTGTAATAGGGCGAGTTTCTACTGTCAGATGCAACAGGAATTTCTCGAGTTCGTCAATCCGTTCGCGAGATATGGGAGTTTGATGTTAAGAAATGGTTGAGAAACCATCAAAATTTTCGCAAGTCTGATACTCGAAACCAATAACTGCAACGGCCTAGGGGAAAAGTACACATGCCATTGTAATAGGGCGAGTTTCTACTGTCAGATGCAACAGGAATTTCTCGAGTTCGTCAATCCGTTCGCGAGATATGGGAGTTTGATGTTAAGAAATGGTTGAGAAACCATCAAAATTTTCGCAAGTCTGATACTCCAAACCAATAACTACTATGCCCTAGGGCAAAACTGCACATACCGTTGTAACCGGGCGAGTTTCTGCTTTCAGATGCAATAGGAAATTCTCGAGTTCGTCAATCCGTTCGCGAGATATGTAAGTGTGAATTTAAGTAATATTTGAGAAACCATCAAAGTTATCGCAAGTCTGATACTCGAAACCAATAACTGGAATGGCCTAGGGGAAAAATGCACATACCGTTGTAATCGGGCGAGTTTCTACTTTCATATGCAACAGGAATTTCTCGAGTTCGTCAATCCGTTCGCGAGATATGTAAGTGTGAAGTTAAGTAATGTTTGAGAAACCTCCAAAATTATCGCAAGTCTGATACTCGAAACCAATAACTGCCATGGCCTAGGGGAAAAGTACACATACCATTGTAATCGGGCGAGTTTCTACTTTCATATGCAACAGGAATTTCTCGAGTTCGTCTATCCGTTCGCGAGATATGGGAGTTTGAAGTTATTGAATGGTTGAGAAACCATCAAAATTGTCGCAATTGTGATGCTAGAAACGAATAACTGGAATGGCCTAGGGGAAAAGTAAACACTCCATTGTAGTCGGTCGAATTTCTACTTTCAGATACAACAGGAAATAATCGAGTTCGTCAATCCGTTCGCGAGATATGGGAGTTTGAAGTTAAGGAATGGTTGAGAAACCATCAAAGTTATCGCAAGTCTGATACTCGAAACCAATAACTGCAATGGCCTAGGGGAAAAGAACACATACCATTGTGATCGGGCGAGTTTCTACTTTCAGATGCAACAGGAACTTCTCGAGTTCGCCAATCCGTTCGCGAGAAATGGGAGTTTGAAGTTAAGGATTGGTTGAGAAACCATAAGAATTTTCGCAATTCTGATGCTAGAAACGAATAACTGGAATGACCTAGGGGAAAAGTACACACACCATTGTAATCGGTCGACTTTCTGCTTTCAGATGCCACAGGAAATAATCGAGTTCGTCAATCCGTTCGCGAGATATGGGAGTTTGAAGTTAAGGAATGGTTGAGAAACCATCAAAGTTATCGCAAGTCTGATACTCGAAACCAATAACTGCAATGGCCTAGGGGAAAAGTACACATACCATTGTAATCGGGCGTGTTTCTACTTTCCGATTCAACGGGAATTTCTCGAGTTCGTCAATCCGTTCGCGAGATATGGGAGTTTGAAGTTAAGGAATGGTTGAGAAACCATCAAATTTTTCGCAAGTCTGATACTCGAAACCAATAACTACTATGGCCTAGGGCAAAAATGCACATACCGTTGTACCCGGGCGAGTTTCTGCTTTCAGATGCAATAGGAAATTCTCGAGTTCGTCAATCCATTCGCGAGATATGTAAGTGTGAAGTTAAGGAATGGTAGAGAAACCATCAAAATTTTCGCAAGTCGGACACTCGAAACCAATAACTACTATGGCCTAGGGAAAAAATACACATACCGTTGTATTCGGACGAGTTTCTGCTTTCAGATGCAACAGGAATTTCTCGAGTTCATCAATCCGTTCGCGAGATATGGGAGTTTGAAATTAAGGAACGGTTGAGAAACCATCACAATTTTCGCAAGTCTGATACTCGAAACCAATAACTACTATGGCCTGGGGGAAAAATACACATAGCTTTGCAATCGGGCGAGTTTCTACTTTCAGATGCAACAGGAATTTCTGGAGTTCGTCAATCCGTTCGCGAGATATGGGAGTTTGAAGTTAAGGAGTGGTTGAGAAACCATCAAAATTTTCGCAAGTCTGATACTCGAAACCAATAACTGGATTGGCCTAGGTGAAAAGTACACACACCATTGTAATCGGGCAAGTTTCTACTTTCAGATGCAACAGGAATTTCTGGAGTTCGTCAATCCGTTCGCGAGATATGGGAGTTTGAAGTTAAGGAATGGTTGAGAAACCACCAAAATTTTCGCAAGGCTGATACTCGAAACCAATAACTACTATGGTGTAGGGCAAAAATGCGCATACCGTTGTAATTGTGCGAGCTTCTGCTTTCAGATGCAACAGGAATTTCTCGAGATCGTCAAACCGTTCGCGAGATATGGGAGTTTGAAGTTAAGGAATGGTTGAGAAACCATCAAAATTTTCGCAAGTCTTATAGTCGAAACCAATAACTACTATGGCCTAGTGCAAAAATGCACATATCGTTGTAATCGGGCGAGTTTCTGCTTTCAGATGCAACAGGAATTTCTAGGGTTCGTCAATCCGTTCGCGAGATATGGGAGTTTGAATTAAGGAATGGTTGAGAAACGATCAAAATTGTCGCAATTCTGATGCTAGAAACGACTAACTGGAATGACCTAGGGAAAAAGTACACACACCATTGTAATCGGGCAAGTTTCTACTTTCAGATGCGACAGGAATTTCTGGAGTTCGTCAATCCGTTCGCGAGATATGGGAGTTTGAAGTTAAGGAATGGTTGAGAAACCATCAAAATTTTCCCAAGTCTGATACTCGAAACAAATAACTGGAACGGCCAAAGGGAAAAGTACACACACCATTGTAATCGTGCTAGTTTCTACTTTCAAATGCAACAGGAATTTCTCGACTTCGCCAATCCGTTCGCGAGGTATCGGAGTTTGAAGTTAAGGAATGGTTGAGAGACCATCACCATTTTCGGAAGTCTGATACACGAAACCAATAACTACTATGGCCTAGGGGAAAAATACACATACCTTTGTAATCGGTCGACTTTCTGCTTTCAGATGCAACAGGAATTTCTCGAGCTCGTCAATCCGTTCGCGAGATGTGGGAGTTTGAAGTTAAGGAATGGTTGAGAGACCATCACAATTTTCGCAAGTCTGATACTCGAAACCAATAACTACTATGGCCTAGGGTAAAAATACACATACCGTTGTAATCGTACGAGTATTTGGTTTCAGATGCAACAGGAATTTCTCTAGTTCTTCAATCTGTTCGCGAGATATGGGAGTTTGAAGTTAAGGAATGATTGAGAAACCATCAAAATTTTCGCAATTCTGATGCTAGAAACGAATAACTGGAAAGACCTAGGGGAAAAGTGCACACACCATTCTAATCGGTCGAGTTTCTACCTTCAGATGCAACAGGAAATAATCGAGTTCGTCAATCCGTTCGCGAGATATGTGAGTTTGAAGTTAAGGAATGCTTGAGAAACCATCAAAATTTTCGCAAGTCTGATTCTCGAAACCACGAACTACTATGGCCTAGGGCAAAAATACACATACCGTTGTATTCGGACGAGTTTCTGCTTTCAGATGCAACAGGAATTTCTCGAGTTCGTCAATCCGTTCGCGAGATATGGGAGCTTGAAATTAAGGAACGGTTGAGAAACCATCACAATTTTCGCAAGTCTGATACTCGAAACCAATAACTACTATGGCCTGGGGGAAAAATACACATACCTTTGCAATCGGGCGAGTTTCTACTTTCAGATGCAACAGGAATTTCTCTAGTTCGTCAATCTATTCGCGAGATATGGGAGTTTGAAGTTAAGGAATGATTGAGAAACCATCAAAATTTTCGCAATTCTGATGCTAGAAACGAATAACTGGAAAGACCTAGGGGAAAAGTGCACACACCATTCTAATCGGTCGAGTTTCTACCTTCAGATGCAACAGGAAATAATCGAGTTCGTCAATCCGTTCGCGAGATATGGGAGTTTGAAGTTAAGGAATGCTTGAGAAACCATCAAAATTTTCGCAAGTCTGATTCTCGAAACCAAGAACTACTATGGCCTAGGGCAAAAATACACATACCGTTGTATTCGGACGAGTTTCTACTTTCAGATGCAACAGGAATTTCTCGAGCTCGTCAATCCGTTCGCGAGATGTGGGAGTTTGAAGCTAAGGAATGGTTGAGAGACCATCAAAATTTTCGCAAGTCTGATACTCGAAACCAATAACTGGATTGGCCTAGGGGTAAAGTACACATACCGTTGTATTCGGACGAGTTTCTGCTTTCAGATGCAACAGGAATTTCTCGAGTTCGTCAATCCGTTCGCGAGATATGGGAGTTTGAAATTAAGGAACGGTTGAGAAACCATCACAATTTTCGCAAGTCTGATACTCGAAACCAATAACTACTATGGCCTGGGGGAAAAATACACATACCTTTGCAATCGGGCGAGGTTCTACTTTCAGATGCAACAGGAATTTCTGGAGTTCGTCAATCCGTTCGCGAGATATGGGAGTTTGAAGTTAAGGAGTGGTTGAGAAACCATCAAAATTTTCGCAAGTCTGATACTCGAAACCAATAACTGGATTGGCCTAGGTGAAAAGTACACACACCATTGTAATCGGGCAAGTTTCTACTTTCAGATGCAACAGGAATTTCTGGAGTTCGTCAATCCGTTCGCGAGATATGGGAGTTTGAAGTTAAGGAATGGTTGAGAAACCACCAAAATTTTCGCAAGGCTGATACTCGAAACCAATAACTACTATGGTGTAGGGCAAAAATGCGCATACCGTTGTAATTGTGCGAGCTTCTGCTTTCAGATGCAACAGGAATTTCTCGAGATCGTCAAACCGTTCGCGAGATATGGGAGTTTGAAGTTAAGGAATGGTTGAGAAACCATCAAAATTTTCGCAAGTCTTATAGTCGAAACCAATAACTACTATGGCCTAGTGCAAAAATGCACATATCGTTGTAATCGGGCGAGTTTCTGCTTTCAGATGCAACAGGAATTTCTAGGGTTCGTCAATCCGTTCGCGAGATATGGGAGTTTGAATTAAGGAATGGTTGAGAAACGATCAAAATTGTCGCAATTCTGATGCTAGAAACGACTAACTGGAATGACCTAGGGAAAAAGTACACACACCATTGTAATCGGGCAAGTTTCTACTTTCAGATGCGACAGGAATTTCTGGAGTTCGTCAATCCGTTCGCGAGATATGGGAGTTTGAAGTTAAGGAATGGTTGAGAAACCATCAAAATTTTCCCAAGTCTGATACTCGAAACAAATAACTGGAACGGCCAAAGGGAAAAGTACACACACCATTGTAATCGTGCTAGTTTCTACTTTCAAATGCAACAGGAATTTCTCGACTTCGCCAATCCGTTCGCGAGGTATCGGAGTTTGAAGTTAAGGAATGGTTGAGAGACCATCACCATTTTCGGAAGTCTGATACACGAAACCAATAACTACTATGGCCTAGGGGAAAAATACACATACCTTTGTAATCGGTCGACTTTCTGCTTTCAGATGCAACAGGAATTTCTCGAGCTCCTCAATCCGTTCGCGAGATGTGGGAGTTTGAAGTTAAGGAATGGTTGAGAGACCATCACAATTTTCGCAAGTCTGATACTCGAAACCAATAACTACTATGGCCTAGGGTAAAAATACACATACCGTTGTAATCGTACGAGTATTTGGTTTCAGATGCAACAGGAATTTCTCTAGTTCTTCAATCTGTTCGCGAGATATGGGAGTTTGAAGTTAAGGAATGATTGAGAAACCATCAAAATTTTCGCAATTCTGATGCTAGAAACGAATAACTGGAAAGACCTAGGGGAAAAGTGCACACACCATTCTAATCGGTCGAGTTTCTACCTTCAGATGCAACAGGAAATAATCGAGTTCGTCAATCCGTTCGCGAGATATGTGAGTTTGAAGTTAAGGAATGCTTGAGAAACCATCAAAATTTTCGCAAGTCTGATTCTCGAAACCACGAACTACTATGGCCTAGGGCAAAAATACACATACCGTTGTATTCGGACGAGTTTCTGCTTTCAGATGCAACAGGAATTTCTCGAGTTCGTCAATCCGTTCGCGAGATATGGGAGTTTGAAATTAAGGAACGGTTGAGAAACCATCACAATTTTCGCAAGTCTGATACTCGAAACCAATAACTACTATGGCCTGGGGGAAAAATACACATACCTTTGCAATCGGGCGAGTTTCTACTTTCAGATGCAACAGGAATTTCTCTAGTTCGTCAATCTATTCGCGAGATATGGGAGTTTGAAGTTAAGGAATGATTGAGAAACCATCAAAATTTTCGCAATTCTGATGCTAGAAACGAATAACTGGAAAGACCTAGGGGAAAAGTGCACACACCATTCTAATCGGTCGAGTTTCTACCTTCAGATGCAACAGGAAGTAATCGAGTTCGTCAATCCGTTCGCGAGATATGGGAGTTTGAACTTAAGGAATGCTTGAGAAACCATCAAAATTTTCGCAAGTCTGATTCTCGAAACCAAGAACTACTATGGCCTAGGGCAAAAATACACATACCGTTGTATTCGGACGAGTTTCTACTTTCAGATGCAACAGGAATTTCTCGAGCTCGTCAATCCGTTCGCGAGATGTGGGAGTTTGAAGCTAAGGAATGGTTGAGAGACCATCAAAATTTTCGCAAGTCTGATACTCGAAACCAATAACTGGATTGGCCTAGGGGTAAAGTACACACACCATTGTAATGGGGCGAGTTTCTACTTTCCGATGCAACAGGAATTTCTGGAGTTCGTCAATCCGTTCGCGAGATATGGGAGTTTGAAGTTAAGGAATGGTTGAGAAACCATCAAAACTTTCGCAAATCTGATACTCGGAACCAATAACTACTATGGTGTAGGGCAAAAATGCGCATACCGTTGTAATTGTGCGAGCTTCTACTTTCAGATGCAACAGGCATTTCTCGAGTTCATCAATCCGTTTTCGAGATATGGGAGTTTGAAGTTACGGAATGTTTGAGAAAGCATCAAAATTTTCGCAAGTCGGACACTCGAAACCAATAAATACTATGGCCTAGGACAAAAATACACGTACCGTTGTAAGCGGGCGAATTTCTGCTTTCAGATGCAACAGGAATTTCTCGACTTCGCCAATCCGTTCGCGAGGTATCGGAGATTGAAGTTAAGGAATGGTTGAGAGACCATCACCATTTTCCCAAGTCTGATACTCGACACAAATAACTGGAACGGCCGAGGGGAAAAGTACACATACCTTTGTAATCGGGCGAGTTTCTACTTTCAGATGCAACAGGCATTTCTCGAGTTCGTCAATCCGTTCGCAAGATATGGGAGTTTGAAGTCAAGGAATGGTTGAGAAACCATCAAAATTTTCGCAAGTCGGACACTCGAAACCAATAACTACTATGGCCTAGGGCAAAAATACACATACCGTTGTAAGCGGGCGAGTTTCTGCTTTCAGATGCAACAGGAATTTCTCGAGATGGTCAATCCGTTCGCGAGATATGGGAGTTTGAAGTTAAGGAATGGTTGAGAAACCATCAAAATTTTCGTAAGTCTGATACTCGAAACCAATAACTACTATGGTGTAGGGCAAAAATGCGCATACCGTTGTAATTGTGCGAGCTTCTACTTTCAGATGCAACAGGCATTTCTCGAGTTCATCAATCCGTTCGCGAGATATGGGAGTTTGAAGTTAAGGAATGTTTGAGAAAGCATCAAAATTTTCGCAAGTCGGACACTCGAAACCAATAACTACTATGGCCTAGGGCAAAAATACACATACCGTTGTAAGCGGACGAGTTTCTGCTTTCAGATGCAAGAGGAATTTCTCGAGTACGTCAATCCGTTCGCGAGATATGGGAGTTTGAAATTAAGGAACGGTTGAGAAACCATCACAATTTTCGCAAGTCTGATACTCGAAACCAATAACTACTATGGCCTGGGGGAAAAATACACATACCTTTGCAATCGGGCGAGTCTCTACATTCAGATGCAACAGGAATTTCTCGAGTTCGTCAATCCGTTCGCGAGATATGGGAATTTGAAATGAAGGAATGTTTGAGGAACCATCAAAATTTTCGCAATTGTGATGCTAGAAACGCATAACTGGAGTGACCTAGGGGAAAAGTACACACACCATTGAAATCGGTCGACTTTCTGCTTTCAGATGCATCAGGAAATAATCGAGTTCGTCAATCCGTTCGCGAGATATGGGAGTTTGAAGTTAAGGAATGCTTGGGAAACCATCAAAATTTTCGCAAGTCTGATACTCGAAACAAATAACTGCAAAGGCCTAGGGGAAAAATACACATACCTTTGTAATGGGGCGAGTTTCTACTTTCAGATGCAACAGGAATTTCTCGAGTTCGTCAATCCGTTCGCGAGATATGGGAGTTTGAAGTTAAGGAATGGGTGAGAAACCATCAAAATTTTCGCAAGTCTGATACTCGAAACCAATAACTGGATTGGCCTAGGTGAAAAGTACACACACCATTGTAATCGGGCAAGTTTCTACTTTCAGATGCAACAGGAATTTCTGGAGTTCGTCAATCCGTTCGCGAGATATGGGAGTTTGAATTTAAGGAATGATTGAGAAACCATCAAAATTTTCGCAAATCTGATACTCGAAACCAATAACTACTATGGTGTAGGGCAAAAATGCGCATACCGTTGTAATTGTGCGAGCTTCTACTTTCAGATGCAACAGGCATTTCTCGAGTTCATCAATCCGTTTTCGAGATATGGGAGTTTGAAGTTAAGGAATGTTTGAGAAAGCATCAAAATTTTCGCAAGTCGGACACTCGAAACCAATAACTACTATGGCCTAGGACAAAAATACACATACCGTTGTAAGCGGGCGAATTTCTGCTTTCAGATGCAACAGGAATTTCTCGACTTCGCCAATCCGTTCGCGAGGTATCGGAGTTTGAAGTTAAGGAATGGTTGAGAGACCATCACAATTTTCGGAAGTCTGATACACAAAACCAATAACTACTATGGCCTAGGGGAAAAATACACATACCTTTGTAATCGGGCGAGTTTCTACTTTCAGATGCAACAGGCATTTCTCGAGTTCGTCAATCCGTTCGCAAGATATGGGAGTTTGAAGTCAAGGAATGGTTGAGAAACCATCAAAATTTTCGCAATTCTGATGCTAGAAATGAATAACTGGAATGACCTAGGGAAAAAGTACACACACCGTTGTAATCGGTCAACTTTCTACCTTCAGATACAACAGGAATTTCTCGAGTTCGTCAATCCGTTCGCGAGATATGAGAGCTTGAAGTTAAGGAATGGTTGAGAAACCATCAAAATTTTCGCAAGTCTGATACTCGAAACCAATAACTGGAATGGCCTAGGGGAAAAGTACACACACCAATGTAATCGGGCAAGTTTCTACTTTCAGATTCAACGGGAATTTCTCGAGTTCGTCAATCCGTTCGCGAGAAATGGGAGTTTGAAGTTAAGGAATGGTTGAGAAACCATCAAAATTTTCGCAAGTCTGATACTCGAAACCAATAAGTACAATTGCCTAGGGGAAAAATACACATACCGTTGTAATCCGGCGAGTTTCTGCTTTCAGATGCAACAGGAAAATCTCGAGCTCGTCAATCCGTTCGCGAGATGTGGGAGTTTGAAGTTAAGGAATGGTTGAGAGACCATCACAATTTTCGCAAGTCAGATTCTCGAAACCAATAACTACTATGGCCTGGGGGAAAAATACACATACCTTTGCAATCGGGCGAGTTTCTACTTTCAGATGCAACAGGAATTTCTCGAGTTCGCCAATCCGTTCGCGAGATGTGGGAATTTGAAGTTAAGGAATGGTTGAGGAACCATCAAAATTTTCGCAATTCTGATGCTAGAAACGAATAACTGGAATGACCTAGGGGAAAAGTACACACACCATTGAAATCGGTCGACTTTCTGCTTTCAGATGCAACAGGAAATAATCGAGTTCGTCAATCCGTCCGCGAGATATGGGAGTTTGAAGTTAAGGAATGCTTGGGAAACCATCAAAATTTTCGCAAGTCTGATACTCGAAACCAATAACTACAACGGCTTAGGGGAAAAATACACCTACCGTTGTAATCGGGCGAGTTTCTAATTTCAGATGCAACAGAAATTTTTCGGATTCGTCAATTCGTTCGCGAAATATCGGAGTTTGGAGTTAAGAGATGGTTGGAAACCATCAAAATTTTCGCAAGTCTGATACTCGAAACCAATAACTGGAATGCCCTTGGGGAAAAGTACACATACCATTGTAATCGGGCGAGTTTCTACTTTCAGATGCAACTGGAATTTCTCGAGTTCGTCAATCCGTTCGCGAGGAATGGGAGTTTGAAGTTAAGGAATGGTTGAGAAACCATCAAAATTTTCGCAAGTCTGATACTCGAAACCAATAACTACTATTGCCTAGGGCAAAAATGCACATACCGTTGTACCCGGGCGAGTTTCTGCTTTCAGATGCAATAGGAAATTCTCGACTTCGTCAATCCGTTCGCGAGATATGTAAGTGTGAAGTTAAGGAATGGTAGAGAAACCATCAAAATTATCGCAAGTCTGATTCTCGAAACCAATAACTGGAATGGCCTAGGGGAAAAGTACACACACCATTGTAATCGGGCGAGTTTCTACTTTCAGATGCAACAGGAATTTCTCGAGTTCGTCAATCGGTTCGCGAGATATGGGAGTTTGAAGTTAAGGAATGGTTAAGAAACCATCAAAATTTTCGCAAATCTGCTACTCGAAACCAATAACTACAACGGCTTAGGGGAAAAATACACCTACCGTTGTAATCGGGCGAGTTTCTACTTTCAGATGCAACAGAAATTTTTCGGATTCGTCAATTCGTTCGCGAAATATCGGAGTTTGGAGTTAAGAGATGGTTGGAAACCATCAAAATTTTCGCAAGTCTGATACTCGAAACCAATAACTACAATTGCTTAGGGGAAAAATACACATACCGTTGTAATCGGGCGAGTTTCTACTTTCAGATGCAACAGGAATTTCTCGAGTTCGTCAATCCGTTCGCGAGATATGGGAGTTTGAAGTTAAGGAATGGTTGAGAAACCATCAAAATTTTCACAAGTCTGATACTCGAAACCAATAACTACTATGGCCTCGGGCAAAAATACACATACCGATATAATCGGGCGAGTTTCTACTTTCAGATGCAACCGGAATTTCTTGAGTTCGTCAATCCGTTCGCGAGATATGCGAGTTTGAAGTTAAGGAATGGTTGAGAAACCATCAAAATTTCGCAAGTCTGATAATCGAAACCAATAACTACAATGGCCTAGGGGAAAAATACATATAGCGTTGTAAGCGGGAGAGTTTCTCCCTTCAGATGCAACAGAAATTTTTCGGATTCGTCAATCCGTTCGCGAAGTATCGAAGTTTGGAATTAAGAGATGGTTGAGAAACCATCAAAATTTTCGCAATTCTATTGATAGAAACGAATAACTGGAATGGCCTAGGGGAAAAGACACATACCATTATAATCGGGCGAGTTTCTACTTTCAGATGCAACAGGAATTTCTCGAGTTCGTCAATCCGTTCGCGAGATATGGGAGTTTGAAGTTAAGGAATGCTTGAGAAACCATCAAAATTTTCGAAATTCTGATACTCGAAACCAATAACTACAAAGGCCTAGGGGAAAGATACACATACCGTTGTAATCGGGCGAGTTTCTACTTTCACATGCAATAGGAATTTCTCAAATTCGTCAATCCGTCAGGCCTTTGTAGTTATTGGTTTCGAGTATCAGACTTGCGAAAATTTTTACGGCTCTCAACCATTCCTTAACTTCAAACTCCCATATCTCGCGAACGGATTTACGAACTTGAGAATTTCCTGTTGCATCTGAAAGCAGAATCTCGCCCGATTACAACGGTACGTGTATTTTTGCCCTAGGCCTTTGTAGTTATTGTTCCCGAGTATCAGACTTGCGAAAATTTCGATGGTTTCTCAACCATTCCTTAAAGTCAACCTCCCATATCTCGCGAACGGATAGACGAACTCGAGAAATTCCTGTTGCATCTGAATGTGGAATCTCGCCCGATTACAAAGGTACGTGTATTTTTCCCCTAGGCCTTTGTAGTTATTGGTTTCGAGTATCAGACTAGCGAAAATTTTGATGGCTTCTCAACCATTCCTTAACTTCAAACTCCCTAATCTCGCGAACGGATTGACTAACTCGAGAAATTCCTGTTGCATCTGAAAGTAGAAACTCGCCCGATTTAAACAGTATGAGCATTTTTCCCCTAGGCCATTCCAGTTATTCGTTTCTAGCATCAGAATTGCGTAAATTTTGAAGGTTTCTCAACCATTCCTTAACTTCAAACTCCCATATCTCGCGAACGGAATGACGAGCCCGAGAAAATCCTGTTGCATCTGAAAGTGGAAACTCGCCCGATTACAAAGGTATGTGCATTTTTCCCCTAGGCCTTCGTAGTTATTGGTTTCGAGTATCAGACTTACGAAAATTTTGATGGTTTCTCAAACATTCCATAACTTCAAACTCCCATATCTCGCGAACGGATTGAGGAAATCGAGAAATTCCTGTTGCATCGGAAAGTAGAAACTCGCCCTATTACAACGGTATATGTAATTTTCCCCTAGGCCATTGTAGTTATTGGTTTCGAGTATCAGACTTGCGAATATTTTGATGGTTTCTCAACCATTCCTTAACTTCAAACTCGCATATCTCGCGAACCGATTGACGAACTCGAGAAATTCCTGTTGCATCTGAAAGCAGAAACTCCCCCGATTACAACGGTATATGTAATTTTCCCCTAGGCCATTGTAGTTAGTGGTTTCGAGTATCAGACTTGCGAAAATTTTGATGGTTTCTCAACCATTCCATAACTTCAAACTCCCATATCACGCGAACGGATTGACTAACTCGAGAAATTCCTGTTGCATCTGAAAGTAGAAACTCGCCCCATTACAATGGTCTGTGTACTTTTCCCCTAGGCCATTCCAGTTCTTGGTTTCGAGTATCAGACTTGCGAAAATTTTGATGGTTTCTGAAACATTCCTTCACTTCAAACTCCTATATCTCGCGAACGGATTGAGGAAATCGAGAAATTCCTGATGCATCTGAAAGTAGAAGCACGCCCGATTACAACGGTATGTGTATTTTTGCCCTAGGCCATTGTAGTTATTGGTTTCGAGTATCAGAATTGCGAAAATTTTGATGGATTCTCAACCATTCCTTAATTTCAAACTCCCATATCTCGCGAACGGATTGAGGAAATCGAGAAATTCCAGTTGCATCTGAAAGTAGAAACTCGCCCGATTACAACGGTATGTGCATTTATCCCCTAGGCCAGTCCAGTTATCTGTTTCGAGTATCAGAGCAGCGAAAGTTTTGGTGGTTTCACAACAGTTCCATGACTTCAAACTCCCATATCTCGCCAACGGATTGACGGACTTGAGAAATTCCTGATTCATCTGAAAGCAGAAACTCGCCCGATTACAGCGGCATGTGTATTTTTGCCCTAGACCATAGTAATTAATGGCTTCGAGTATCACATTCCGAAAATTTTGACGGTTTCTCAACCATTCCTTAACTTCAAACTCTGATATCTCGCGAACGGATTGACGGACTCGAGAAGTTCCTGTAGCATCTGAAGGTAGAAACTCGCCCTATTAAAACGGTATGTGTATTTTTGCCCTAGGCCATTGTAGTTATTGGTTTCGAGTATCAGACTTGCGAAAATTTTGATGGTTTCTCAACCATTCCTTAACCTCAAACTCCCATATCTCGCGCACGGATTGACGAACTCAAGAAATTCCTGTTGCACCTGAAAGTAGAAACTCGCCCGATTACAACGGCATGTGTATTTTTGCCCTAGACCATAGTAATCAATGGATTCGAGTATCACATTCCGAAAATTTTGATGGTTTCTCAACCATTCCTTAACTTCAAACTCTCATATCTCGCGAACGGATTGACGAACTCGAGAAATTCCTGTTGCATCTGAAAGTAGAAACTTGCCCGATTACAATGGTGTGTGTACTTTTCCCCTAGGCCATTCCAGTTATTGGTTTCGAGTATCATACATGCGAAAATTTTGATGGTTTCTCCAACATTCCATAACTTCAAACTCTCATACCTCGCGAACGGATTGACGAACTCGAGAAATTCCTGTTGCATCTGAAAGCAGACACTTGCCCGTTTACAACGGTATGTGTATTTTTGCCCTAGGCCACAGTAGTTATTGGTTTCGAGAATCAGACTTGCGAAAATTTTGATGGATTCTCAACCATTCCATAACTTCAAACTCCCACATCTCGCGAACGGATTGACGAACTTGAGAAATTACTGATTCATCTGAAAGCAGAAACTCGCCCGATTACAACGGCATGTGTATTTTTGCCCTAGGCCACAGTAGTTATTGGTTTCGAGAATCAGACTTGCGAAAATTTTGATGGTTTCTCAACCATTCCATAACTTCAAACTCCCATATCTCGCGAACGGATTGACGAACTTGAGAAATTCCTGTTGCATCTGAAAGCAGAAATTTGCCCGATTACAATGGTGTGTGCACTTTCACCCTAGGCCATTCCAGTTATTGGTTTCGAGCATCAGACTTGCGAAAATTTTGATGGTTTCTCAACCATTCCTTAACCTCAAACTCCCATATCTCGCGAACGGATTGACGAACTCGAGAAATTCCTGTTGGATCTGAAAGTAGACACTCGCCCGTTTACAACGGTATGTATATTTTTGCCCTAGGCCACAGTAGTTATTGGTTTCGAGAATCAGACTTGCGAAATTTTGATGGTTTCTCAACCATTCCATAACTTCAAACTCCCATATCTCGCGAACGGATTGACGAACTTGAGAAATTCCTGATTCATCTGAAAGCAGACACTCGCCCGATTACAACGGCATGTGTATTTTTGCCCTAGACCATAGTAATCAATGGCTTCGAGTATCACATTCCGAAAATTTTGATGGTTTCTCAACCATTCCTTAACTTCAAACTCTCATATCTCGCGAACGGATTGACGAACTCGAGAAATTCCTGTTGCATCTGAAAGTAGAAACTTACCCGACTACAATGGTGTGTGTACTTTTCCCCTAGGCCATTCCAGTTATTGGTTTCGAGTATCAGACTTGCGAAAATTTTGATGGTTTCTCAACCATTCCTTAAATTCAAACTCCCATATCTCGCGAACGGATTGACGAACTCGAGAAATTCCTGTTGCACCTGAAAGTAGAAACTTCCCCGATTAGAATGGTGTGTGTACTTTTCCCCTAGGCCATTCCAGTTATTGGTTTCGAGTATCATACTTGCGAAAATTTTGATGGTTTCTCAAACATTCCATAACTTCAAACTCTCACACCTCGCGAACGGATTGACGAACACGAGAAATTCCTGTTGCATCTGAAAGCAGACACTTGCCCGTTTACAACGGTATGTGTATTTTTGCCCTAGGCCACAGTAGTTATTGGTTTCGAGAATCAGACTTGCGAAAATTTTGATGGATTCTCAACCATTCCATAACTTCAAACTCCCACATCTCGCGAACGGATTGACGAACTTGAGAAATTCCTGATTCATCTGAAAGCAGAAACTCGCCCGATTACAACGGCATGTGTATTTTTGCCCTAGACCATACTAATTAATGGCTTCGAGTATCACATCCCCAAATTTTGATGGTTTCTCAACCATTCCTTAACTTCAAACTCTCATATCTCGCGAACGGATTGACGAACTCGAGAAATTCCTGTTGCATCTGAAAGTAGAAACTTGCCCGACTACAATGGTGTGTGTACTTTTCCCCTAGGCCATTCCAGTTATTGGTTTCGAGTATCAGACTTGCGAAAATTTTGATGGTTTCTCAACCATTCCTTAACTTCAAACTCTCATATCTCGCGAACGGATTGAGGAAATCGAGAAATTCCTGTTGCATCGGAAAGTAGAAACTCGCCCTATTACAACGGTATATGTAATTTTCCCCTAGGCCATTGTAGTTATTGGTTTCGAGTATCAGACTTGCGAATATTTTGATGGTTTCTCAACCATTCCTTAACTTCAAACTCGCATATCTCGCGAACCGATTGACGAACTCGAGAAATTCCTGTTGCATCTGAAAGCAGAAACTCCCCCGATTACAACGGTATATGTAATTTTCCCCTAGGCCATTGTAGTTAGTGGTTTCGAGTATCAGACTTGCGAAAATTTTGATGGTTTCTCAACCATTCCATAACTTCAAACTCCCATATCACGCGAACGGATTGACTAACTCGAGAAATTCCTGTTGCATCTGAAAGTAGAAACTCGCCCCATTACAATGGTCTGTGTACTTTTCCCCTAGGCCATTCCAGTTCTTGGTTTCGAGTATCAGACTTGCGAAAATTTTGATGGTTTCTGAAACATTCCTTCACTTCAAACTCCTATATCTCGCGAACGGATTGAGGAAATCGAGAAATTCCTGATGCATCTGAAAGTAGAAGCACGCCCGATTACAACGGTATGTGTATTTTTGCCCTAGGCCATTGTAGTTATTGGTTTCGAGTATCAGAATTGCGAAAATTTTGATGGATTCTCAACCATTCCTTAATTTCAAACTCCCATATCTCGCGAACGGATTGAGGAAATCGAGAAATTCCAGTTGCATCTGAAAGTAGAAACTCGCCCGATTACAACGGTATGTGCATTTATACCCTAGGCCAGTCCAGTTATCTGTTTCGAGTATCAGAGCAGCGAAAGTTTTGGTGGTTTCACAACAGTTCCATGACTTCAAACTCCCATATCTCGCCAACGGATTGACGGACTTGAGAAATTCCTGATTCATCTGAAAGCAGAAACTCGCCCGATTACAGCGGCATGTGTATTTTTGCCCTAGACCATAGTAATTAATGGCTTCGAGTATCACATTCCGAAAATTTTGACGGTTTCTCAACCATTCCTTAACTTCAAACTCTGATATCTCGCGAACGGATTGACGGACTCGAGAAGTTCCTGTAGCATCTGAAGGTAGAAACTCGCCCTATTAAAACGGTATGTGTATTTTTGCCCTAGGCCATTGTAGTTATTGGTTTCGAGTATCAGACTTGCGAAAATTTTGATGGTTTCTCAACCATTCCTTAACCTCAAACTCCCATATCTCGCGCACGGATTGACGAACTCAAGAAATTCCTGTTGCACCTGAAAGTAGAAACTCGCCCGATTACAACGGCATGTGTATTTTTGCCCTAGACCATAGTAATCAATGGATTCGAGTATCACATTCCGAAAATTTTGATGGCTTCTCAACCATTCCTTAACTTCAAACTCTCATATCTCGCGAACGGATTGACGAACTCGAGAAATTCCTGTTGCATCTGAAAGTAGAAACTTGCCCGATTACAATGGTGTGTGTACTTTTCCCCTAGGCCATTCCAGTTATTGGTTTCGAGTATCATACATGCGAAAATTTTGATGGTTTCTCCAACATTCCATAACTTCAAACTCTCATACCTCGCGAGCGGATTGACGAACTCGAGAAATTCCTGTTGCATCTGAAAGCAGACACTTGCCCGTTTACAACGGTATGTGTATTTTTGCCCTAGGCCACAGTAGTTATTGGTTTCGAGAATCAGACTTGCGAAAATTTTGATGGATTCTCAACCATTCCATAACTTCAAACTCCCACATCTCGCGAACGGATTGACGAACTTGAGAAATTACTGATTCATCTGAAAGCAGAAACTCGCCCGATTACAACGGCATGTGTATTTTTGCCCTAGGCCACAGTAGTTATTAGTTTCGAGAATCAGACTTGCGAAAATTTTGATGGTTTCTCAACCATTCCATAACTTCAAACTCCCATATCTCGCGAACGGATTGACGAACTTGAGAAATTCCTGTTGCATCTGAAAGCAGAAATTTGCCCGATTACAATGGTGTGTGCACTTTCCCCCTAGGCCATTCCAGTTATTGGTTTCGAGCATCAGACTTGCGAAAATTTTGATGGTTTCTCAACCATTCCTTAACCTCAAACTCCCATATCTCGCGAACGGATTGACGAACTCGAGAAATTCCTGTTGGATCTGAAAGCAGACACTCGCCCGTTTACAACGGTATGTATATTTTTGCCCTAGGCCACAGTAGTTATTGGTTTCGAGAATCAGACTTGCGAAATTTTGATGGTTTCTCAACCATTCCATAACTTCAAACTCCCATATCTCGCGAACGGATTGACGAACTTGAGAAATTCCTGATTCATCTGAAAGCAGACACTCGCCCGATTACAACGGCATGTGTATTTTTGCCCTAGACCATAGTAATCAATGGCTTCGAGTATCACATTCCGAAAATTTTGATGGTTTCTCAACCATTCCTTAACTTCAAACTCTCATATCTCGCGAACGGATTGACGAACTCGAGAAATTCCTGTTGCATCTGAAAGTAGAAACTTGCCCGACTACAATGGTGTGTGTACTTTTCCCCTAGGCCATTCCAGTTATTGGTTTCGAGTATCAGACTTGCGAAAATTTTGATGGTTTCTCAACCATTCCTTAAATTCAAACTCCCATATCTCGCGAACGGATTGACGAACTCGAGAAATTCCTGTTGCACCTGAAAGTAGAAACTTCCCCGATTAGAATGGTGTGTGTACTTTTCCCCTAGGCCATTCCAGTTATTGGTTTCGAGTATCATACTTGCGAAAATTTTGATGGTTTCTCAAACATTCCATAACTTCAAACTCTCATACCTCGCGAACGGATTGACGAACACGAGAAATTCCTGTTGCATCTGAAAGCAGACACTTGCCCGTTTACAACGGTATGTGTATTTTTGCCCTAGGCCACAGTAGTTATTGGTTTCGAGAATCAGACTTGCGAAAATTTTGATGGATTCTCAACCATTCCATAACTTCAAACTCCCACATCTCGCGAACGGATTGACGAACTTGAGAAATTCCTGATTCATCTGAAAGCAGAAACTCGCCCGATTACAACGGCATGTGTATTTTTGCCCTAGACCATACTAATTAATGGCTTCGAGTATCACATCCCCAAATTTTGATGGTTTCTCAACCATTCCTTAACTTCAAACTCTCATATCTCGCGAACGGATTGACGAACTCGAGAAATTCCTGTTGCATCTGAAAGTAGAAACTTGCCCGACTACAATGGTGTGTGTACTTTTCCCCTAGGCCATTCCAGTTATTGGTTTCGAGTATCAGACTTGCGAAAATTTTGATGGTTTCTCAACCATTCCTTAACTTCAAACTCTCATATCTCGCGAACGGATTGACGGACTCGAGAAGTTCCTGTTGCATCTGAAGGTAAAAACTCGCCCTATTAAAACGGTCTGTGTATTTTTGCCCTAGGCCATAGTAGTTATTGGTTTCGAGTATCAGACTTGCGAAAATTTTGATGGTTTCTCAACCATTCCTTAACCTCAAACTCCCATATCTCGCGAACGGATTGACGAACTTGAGAAATTCCTGATTCATCTGAAAGCAGAAACTCGCTCGATTACAACGGCATGTGTATTTTTGCCCTAGACCATAGTAATCAAAGGCTTCGAGTATCACATTCCGAAAATTTTGATGGTTTCTCAACCATTCCTTAACTTCAAACTCTCATATCTCGCGAACGGATTGACGAACTCGAGAAATTCCTGTTGCATCTGAAAGTAGAAACTTGCCCGATTACAATGGAGTGTGTCCTTTTCCCCTAGGCCATTCCAGTTATTGGTTTCGAGTATCAGACTTGCGAAAATTTTGATGGTTTCTCAACCATTCCTTAACTTCAAACTCCCATATCTCGCGAACGGATTGACGAACTCGAGAAATTCCTGTTGCATCTGAAAGTAGAAACACGCACGATTACAATGGTCAGGGTGCTTTACCCCTAGGCCATTCCAGTTATTGGTTTCGAGTATCTGAGTTGCGAAAATTTTGATGGTTTCTCAATCATTCCTTAACTTCAAATTTCCATATCTCGCGAACGGATTGACGAACTCGAGAATTTCCTGTTGCATGTGAAAGTAGAAACTCGCCGATTACAACGGTATGTTAATTTTTCCCCTACGCCAGTCCAGTTATCTGTTTCGAGTATCAGAGCAGCGAAAGTTTTGGTGGTTAAACAACAGTTCCATGACTTCAAACTCCCATATCTCGCGAACGGATTGACGGACTAGAGAAATTCCTGATTCATCTGAAAGCAGAAACTCGTCCGATTACAACGGCATGTGTATTTTTGCCCTAGACCATTGTAATTAAAGGCTTCGAGTATCACATTCCGAAAATTTTGATGGTTTCTCAACCATTTCTTAACTTCAAACTCTCATATCTCGCGAACGGATTGACGAACTCGAGAAATTCCTGTTGCATCTGAAAGAAGAAACTCCCCCGATTGGAATGGTGTGTGTACTTTTCCCCTAGGCCATTCCAGTTATTTGTTTCGAGTATCAGACATGTGAAAATTTTGATGGTTTCTCAAACATTCCTTAACTTCAAACTTCTATATCTCGCGAACGGATTGACGAACTCGAGAAATTCCTGTTGCATCTGAAAGTAGAAACTCGCCCTATTAAAACGGTATGTGTATTTTTGCCCTAGGCCATAGTAGTTATTGGTTTCGAGTATCTGACTTGCGAAAATTTTGATGGTTTCTCAACCATTCCTTAACCTCAAACTCCCATATCTCGCGAACGGATTGACGAACTCGAGAAATTCCTGTTGCATCTGAAAGCAGACACTCGCCCGTTTACAACGGTATGTGTATTTTTGCCCTAGGCCACAGTAGTTATTGGTTTCGAGAATCAGACTTGCGAAAATTTTGATGATTTCTCAACCATTCCATAACTTCAAACTCCCATATCTCGCGAGCGGATTGACGAACTTGAGAAATTCCTGATTCATCTGAAAGCAGAAACTCGCCCGATTACAACGGCATGTGTATTTTTGCCCAAGACCATAGTAATTAATGGCTTCGAGTATCACAATCCGAAAATTTTGATGGTTTCTCAACCATTCCTTAACTTCAAACTCTCATATCTCGCGAACGGATTGACGAACTCGAGAAATTCCTGTTGCATCTGAAAGAAGAAACTCCCCCGATTGGAATGGTGTGTGTACTTTTCCCCTAGGCCATTCCAGTTATTTGTTTCGAGTATCAGACATGTGAAAATTTTGATGGTTTCTCAAACATTCCTTAACTTCAAACTTCTATATCTCGCGAACGGATTGACGAACTCGAGAAATTCCTGTTGCATCTGAAAGTAGAAACTCGCCCGTTTACAACGGTATGTGTATTTTTGCCCTAAGCCACAGTAGTTATTGGTTTCGAGAATCAGACTTGCGAAAATTTTGATGGTTTCTCAACCATTCCATAACTTCAAACTCCCATATATGCGAACGGATTGACGAACTCGAGAAGCTCCTGTTGCATCTGAAAGCAGACACTAGCCCGTTTACAACGGTATGTGTATTTTTGCCCTAAGCCACAGTAGTTATTGGTTTCGAGAATCAGACTTGCGAAAATTTTGATGGTTTCTCAACCATTCCATAACTTCAAACTCCCATATATGCGAACGGATTGACGAACTCGAGAAATTCCTGTTGCATCTGAAAGCAGAAACTCGCCCGATTACAACGGTATGTCTATTTCTCCCCTAGGCCATTCCAGTCATCGGTTTCGGGTATCAGAGCAGCGAAAGTTTTGGTGGTTTCTCAACCATTCCTTAACCTCGAACTCCCATATCTCGCGAACGGATTGACGAACTCGAGAAATTCCTGTTGCATCTGAAAGCAGACACTCGCCCGTTTACAACGGTATGTGTATTTTTGCCCTAGGCCACACTAGTTATTGGTTTCGAGAATCAGACTTGCGAAAATTTTGATGGTTTCTCAAACATTCCATAACTTCAAACTCCCATATCTCGCGAACGGATTGACGAACTCGAGTAATTCCTGTTGAATCTGAAAGCAGAGACTCGCCCGGTTACAACGGTATGTGTATTTTTGCCCTAGGCCATAGTAACTATTGGTTTCGAGTATCACATTCCGAAAATTTTGATGGTTTCTCAACCATTCCTTAACCTCAAACTCTCATATCTCCCGAACGTATTGACGAACTCGAGAAATTCATGTTGCAACTGAAAGTAGAAACTCGCCCGATTACAACGGTATGTGCATTTCTCCCCTAGGCCATTCCAGTTATCGGTTTCGAGTATCAGACTTGCAAAAATTTTGATGGTTTCTCAACCATTCCTTAACTTCAAACTCCCATATCTGGCGAACGGATTGACGAACTCGAGAAATTCCTGTTGCATCTGAAAGTAGAAACTCGCCCGATTACAACGGTATGTGCATTTATCCCCTACGCCAGTCCAGTTATCTGTTTCGAGTATCAGAGCAGCGAAAGTTTTGGTGGTTTCACAACAGTTCCATGACTTCAAACTCCCATATCTCGCCAACGGATTGACGGACTTGAGAAATTCCTGATTCATCTGAAAGCAGAAACTCGCCCGATTACAGCGGCATGTGTATTTTTGCCCTAGACCATAGTAATTAATGGCTTCGAGTATCACATTCCGAAAATTTTGATGGTTTCTCAACCATTCCTTAACTTCAAACTCTGATATCTCGCGAACGGATTGACGGACTCGAGAAGTTCCTGTAGCATCTGAAGGTAGAAACTCGCCCTATTAAAACGGTATGTGTATTTTTGCCCTAGGCCATTGTAGTTATTGGTTTCGAGTATCAGACTTGCGAAAATTTTGATGGTTTCCCAACCATTCCTTAACTTCAAATTCCCATATCTCGCGAACGGAATGACGAACTCGAGAAATTCCTGTTGCATCTGAAAGTGGAAACTCGCCCGATTACAAGGGTATGTGCATTTTTCCCCTAGGAGTTTGTAGTTATTGGTTTCGAGTATCAGACTTACGAAAATTTTGATGGTTTCTCAACCATTCCCTAGCTTCAAACTCCCATATCTCGCGAACGGATTGAGGAAATTGAGAAATTCCTGTTGCATCGGAAAGTAGAAACCCGCCCGATTACAACGGTATGTGTATTCCTCCCGTTGGCCACTGTAGTTATTGATTTCGAGTATCAGACTTGCGAATATTTTGATGGTTTCTCAACGATTCCTTAACTTCAAACTCCCATATCTCGCGAACGGATTGACGAACTCGAGAAATTCGTGTTGCATCTGCAAGCAGAAACTCGCCCCATTACGACGGTATGTGTGTTTTTGCCCTAGGCCATTTTAGTTATTGGTTTCGAGTATCAGACTTGCGAAAATTTTGATGGATTCTCAACCATTCCTTCACTTCAAACAACTATATCTCGCGAACGGATTGAGGAAATCGAGAAGTTCCTGTTGCATTTGAAAGTAGAAACTCGCCCGAATACAACGGTGTGTGTGTTTTTGCCCTAGGCCATTCTAGTTATTGGTTTCGAGTAACAGACTTGCGAAAATTTTGATGGTTTCTCAACCATCTCTTAAATCCAAACTCCGATATTACGCGAACGGATTGACAAATCTGAAAAATTTCTGTTGCATCTGAAAGAAGAAACTCTCCCGATTACATCGGTATGTGTATTTTTGCCCTAGGCCATTGTAGTTATTGGTTTCGAGTATAAGACTTGCGAGAATTTTGATGGTTTCTCGACCGATCCTGAATTTCAAACTCCCATATCTAGTGAACGGATTGACGAACTCGAGAAATTCCTGTTGCATCTGAATGCAGAAACTCGCCCGATTACAATGGTGTGTGTACTTTTCCCCTAGGCCAACCCAATTTATGGTTTCGAGTATCAGACTTGCGAAAATTTTGATGGTTTCTCAACCATTGCTCAACTTCAAACTCCCATATCCCGTGAACGGATTGACGCACTCGAGAAATTCCTGTTGCATCTGAATGCAGAAAATCTCCCGATTACAACGGCATGTGCATTTTTGCCCTAGACCATAGTAATTAATGGCTTCGAGTATCACATTCCGAAAATTTTGATGGTTTCTCAACCATTCCTTAACTTCAAACTCTGATATCTCGCGAACGGATTGACGGACTCGAGAAGTTCCTGTAGCATCTGAAGGTAGAAACTCGCCCTATTAAAACGGTATGTGTATTTTTGCCCTAGGCCATTGTAGTTATTGGTTTCGAGTATCAGACTTGCGAAAATTTTGATGGTTTCTCAACCATTCCTTAACCTCAAACTCCCATATCTCGCGCACGGATTGACGAACTCAAGAAATTCCTGTTGCACCTGAAAGTAGAAACTCGCCCGATTACAACGGCATGTGTATTTTTGCCCTAGACCATAGTAATCAATGGATTCGAGTATCACATTCCGAAAATTTTGATGGTTTCTCAACCATTCCTTAACTTCAAACTCTCATATCTCGCGAACGGATTGACGAACTCGAGAAATTCCTGTTGCATCTGAAAGTAGAAACTTGCCCGATTACAATGGTGTGTGTACTTTTCCCCTAGGCCATTCCAGTTATTGGTTTCGAGTATCATACATGCGAAAATTTTGATGGTTTCTCCAACATTCCATAACTTCAAACTCTCATACCTCGCGAACGGATTGACGAACTCGGGAAATTCCTGTTGCATCTGAAAGCAGACACTTGCCCGTTTACAACGGTATGTGTATTTTTGCCCTAGGCCACAGTAGTTATTGGTTTCGAGAATCAGACTTGCGAAAATTTTGATGGATTCTCAACCATTCCATAACTTCAAACTCCCACATCTCGCGAACGGATTGACGAACTTGAGAAATTACTGATTCATCTGAAAGCAGAAACTCGCCCGATTACAACGGCATGTGTATTTTTGCCCTAGGCCACAGTAGTTATTGGTTTCGAGAATCAGACTTGCGAAAATTTTGATGGTTTCTCAACCATTCCATAACTTCAAACTCCCATATCTCGCGAACGGATTGACGAACTTGAGAAATTCCTGTTGCATCTGAAAGCAGAAATTTGCCCGATTACAATGGTGTGTGCACTTTTCCCCTAGGCCATTCCAGTTATTGGTTTCGAGCATCAGACTTGCGAAAATTTTGATGGTTTCTCAACCATTCCTTAACCTCAAACTCCCATATCTCGCGAACGGATTGACGAACTCGAGAAATTCCTGTTGCATCTGAAAGCAGACACTTGCCCGTTTACAACGGTATGTGTATTTTTGCCCTAGGCCACAGTAGTTATTGGTTTCGAGAATCAGACTTGCGAAAATTTTGATGGATTCTCAACCATTCCATAACTTCAAACTCCCACATCTCGCGAACGGATTGACGAACTTGAGAAATTCCTGATTCATCTGAAAGCAGAAACTCGCCCGATTACAACGGCATGTGTATTTTTGCCCTAGACCATACTAATTAATGGCTTCGAGTATCACATCCCCAAATTTTGATGGTTTCTCAACCATTCCTTAACTTCAAACTCTCATATCTCGCGAACGGATTGACGGACTCGAGAAGTTCCTGTTGCATCTGAAGGTAGAAACTCGCCCTATTAAAACGGTCTGTGTATTTTTGCCCTAGGCCATAGTAGTTATTGGTTTCGAGTATCAGACTTGCGAAAATTTTGATGGTTTCTCAACCATTCCTTAACCTCAAACTCCCATATCTCGCGAACGGATTGACGAACTCGAGAAATTCCTGTTGCATCTGAAAGCAGACACTCGCCCGTTTACAACGGTATGTGTATTTTTGCCCTAGGCCACACTAGTTATTGGTTTCGAGAATCAGACTTGCGAAAATTTTGATGATTTTTCAACCATTCCATAATTTCAAACTCCCATATCTCGCGAACGGATTGACGAACTCGAGAAATTCCTGTTGCATCTGAAAGCAGAAATTTGCCCGATTACAATGGTGTGTGCACTTTTCCCCTAGTCCATTCCAGTTATTGGTTTCGAGCATCAGACTTGCAAAAATTTTGATGGTTTCTCAACCATTCCTTAACCTCAAACTCCCATATCTCGCGAGCGGATTGACGAACTCGAGAAATTCCTGTTGCATCTGAAAGCTGACACTCGCCCGTTTACAACGGTATGTGTATTTTTGCCCTAGGCCACAGTAGTTATTGGTTTCGAGAATCAGACTTGCGAAAATTTTGATGGTTTCTCAACCATTCCATAACTTCAAACTCCCATATCTCGCGAACGGATTGACGAACTTGAGAAATTCCTGTTGCATCTGAAAGCAGACACTCGCCCGTTTACAACGTTATGTGTATTTTTGCCCTAGGCCACACTAGTTATTGGTTTCGAGAATCAGACTTGCGAAAATTTTGATGATTTTTCAACCATTCCATAATTTCAAACTCCCATATCTCGCGAACGGATTGACGAACTCGAGAAATTCCTGTTGCATCTGAAAGTAGAAACTTGCCCGATTACAATGGAGTGGGTACTTTTCCCCTAGGCCATTCCAGTTATTGGTTTCGAGTATCAGACTTGCGAAAATTTTGATGGTTTCTCAACCATTCCTTAACTTCAAACTCCCATATCTCGCGAACGGATTGACGAACTCGAGAAATTCCTGTTGCATCTGAAAGTAGAAACACGCACGATTACAATGGTCAGGGTGCTTTACCCCTAGGCCATTCCAGTTATTGGTTTCGAGTATCAGACTTGCGAAAGTTTTTATGGTTTCTCAAACATTCCATAACTTCAAACTCCCATATCTCGCGAACGGATTTGCGATCTCGAGAAATTCCTGTTGCAACTGAAAGTAGAAACTCGCCCGATTACAACGGTATGTGTATATCTCCCCTAGGCCAGTCCAGTTATCTGTTTCGTGTATCAGAGCAGCGAAAGTTTTGGTGGTTTCACAACAGTTCCATGACTTCAAACTCCCATATCTCGCGAACGAATTTTCGAACTCGAGAAATTCCTGTTGCATCTGAAAGTAGAAACTTGCCCGATTACAATGGTGTGTGTACTTTTCCCCTAGGCCATTCTTGTTATTGGTTTCGAGTATCAGACTTGCGAAAATTTTGATGGTTTCTCAACCATTCCTTAACTTCAAACTCCTATATCTGGCGAACGGATTGACGAACTCGAGAAATTCCTGTTGCATCTGAATGTAGAAACTCGCCCGATTACAACGGTATGTGCATTTATCCCCTACGCCAGTCCAGTTATCTGTTTCGAGTATCAGAGCAGCGAAAGTTTTGGTGGTTAAACAACAGTTCCATGACTTCAAACTCCCATATCTCGCGAACGGATTGACGGACTAGAGAAATTCCTGATTCATCTGAAAGCAGAAACTCGTCCGATTACAACGGCATGTGTATTTTTGCCCTAGACCATTGTAATTAAAGGCTTCGAGGATCACATTCCGAAAATTTTTATGGTTTCTCAACCATTTCTTAACTTCAAACTCTCATATCTCGCGAACGGATTGACGAACTCGAGAAATTCCTGTTGCATCTGAAAGAAGAAACTCCCCCGATTGGAATGGTGTGTGTACTTTTCCCCTAGGCCATTCCAGTTATTTGTTTCGAGTATCAGACATGTGAAAATTTTGCTGGTTTCTCAAACATTCCTTAACTTCAAACTTCTATATCTCGCGAACGGATTGACGAACTCGAGAAATTCCTGTTGCATCTGAAAGTAGAAACTCGCCCTATTAAAACGGTATGTGTATTTTTGCCCTAGGCCATAGTAGTTATTGGTTTCGAGTATCTGACTTGCGAAAATTTTGATGGTTTCTCAACCATTCCTTAACCTCAAACTCCCATATCTCGCGAACGGATTGACGAACTCGAGAAATTCCTGTTGCATCTGAAAGCAGACACTCGCCCGTTTACAACGGTATGTGTATTTTTGCCCTAGGCCACAGTAGTTATTGGTTTCGAGAATCAGACTTGCGAAAATTTTGATGGTTTCTCAACCATTCCATAACTTCAAACTCCCATATCTCGCGAGCGGATTGACGAACTTGAGAAATTCCTGATTCATCTGAAAGCAGAAACTCGCCCGATTACAACGGCATGTGTATTTTTGCCCAAGACCATAGTAATTAATGGCTTCGAGTATCACAATCCGAAAATTTTGATGGTTTCTCAACCATTCCTTAACTTCAAACTCTCATATCTCGCGAACGGATTGACGAACTCGAGAAATTCCTGTTGCATCTGAAAGAAGAAACTCCCCCGATTGGAATGGTGTGTGTACTTTTCCCCTAGGCCATTCCAGTTATTTGTTTCGAGTATCAGACGTGTGAAAATTTTGATGGTTTCTCAAACATTCCTTAACTTCAAACTTCTATATCTCGCGAACGGATTGACGAACTCGAGAAATTCCTGTTGCATCTGAAAGTAGAAACTCGCCCGTTTACAACGGTATGTGTATTTTTGCCCTAAGCCACAGTAGTTATTGGTTTCGAGAATCAGACTTGCGAAAATTTTGATGGTTTCTCAACCATTCCATAACTTCAAACTCCCATATATGCGAACGGATTGACGAACTCGAGAAGCTCCTGTTGCATCTGAAAGCAGACACTAGCCCGTTTACAACGGTATGTGTATTTTTGCCCTAAGCCACAGTAGTTATTGGTTTCGAGAATCAGACTTGCGAAAATTTTGATGGTTTCTCAACCATTCCATAACTTCAAACTCCCATATATGCGAACGGATTGACGAACTCGAGAAATTCCTGTTGCATCTGAAAGCAGAAACTCGCCCGATTACAACGGTATGTGTATTTCTCCCCTAGGCCATTCCAGTCATCGGTTTCGGGTATCAGAGCAGCGAAAGTTTTGGTGGTTTCTCAACCATTCCTTAACCTCGAACTCCCATATCTCGCGAACGGATTGACGAACTCGAGAAATTCCTGTTGCATCTGAAAGCAGACACTCGCCCGTTTACAACGGTATGTGTATTTTTGCCCTAGGCCACACTAGTTATTGGTTTCGAGAATCAGACTTGCGAAAATTTTGATGGTTTCTCAAACATTCCATAACTTCAAACTCCCATATCTCGCGAACGGATTGACGAACTCGAGTAATTCCTGTTGAATCTGAAAGCAGAGACTCGCCCGGTTACAACGGTATGTGTATTTTTGCCCTAGGCCATAGTAACTATTGGTTTCGAGTATCACATTCCGAAAATTTTGATGGTTTCTCAACCATTCCTTAACCTCAAACCCTCATATCTCCCGAACGTATTGACGAACTCGAGAAATTCATGTTGCAACTGAAAGTAGAAACTCGCCCGATTACAACGGTATGTGCATTTCTCCCCTAGGCCATTCCAGTTATCGGTTTCGAGTATCAGACTTGCGAAAATTTTTATGGTTTCTCAACCATTCCTTAACTTCAAACTCCCATATCTGGCGAACGGATTGACGAACTCGAGAAATTCCTGTTGCATCTGAAAGTAGAAACTCGCCCGATTACAACGGCATGTGCATTTATCCCCTACGACAGTCCAGTTATCTGTTTCGAGTATCAGAACAGCGAAAGTTTTTGTGGTTTCACAACAGTTCCATGACTTCAAACTCCCATATATCGCGAACGGATTGACGGACTTGAGAAATTCCTGATTCATCTGAAAGCAGAAACTCGCCCGATTACAACGGCATGTGTATTTTTGCCCTAGACCATAGTAATTAATGGCTTCGAGTATCACATTCCGAAAATTTTGATGGTTTCTCAACCATTCCTTAACTTCAAACTCTCATATCTCGCGAACGGATTGACGGACTCGAGAAGTTCCTGTTGCACTTGAAGGTAGAAACTCGCCCTAATAAACGGTATGTGTATTTTTGCCCTAGGCCATAGTAGTTATTGGTTTCGAGTATAAGACATGCAAAAATTTTGATCGTTTCTCAACCATTCCTTAACTTCAAACTCCCATATCTCGCGAACGGATTGACGAACTCGAGAAATTCCTGTTGCATCTGAAAGCAGAAATTTGCCCGATTACAATGGTGTGTGCACTTTTCCCCTAGGCCATTCCAGTTATTGGTTTCGAGCATCAGACTTAAGAAAATTTTGATGGTTTCTCAACCATTCCTTAACCTCAAACTCCCATATCTCGCGAACGGATTGACGAACTCGAGAAATTCCTGTTGCACCTGAAAGTAGAAACTCCCCCGATTAGAATGGTGTGTGTACTTTTCCCCTAGGCCATTCCAGTTATTGGTTTCGAGTATCAGTCTTGCGAAAATTTTGATGGTTTCTCAAACATTCCATAACCTCAAACTCCCATATCTCGCGAACGGATTGACGAACTCGAGAAATTCCTGTTGCATCTGAAAGCAGAAGCTCGCCCAATTACAACGGTATGGGTATTTCCTACCTAGACCATAGTAGTTATTGGTTTCGAGTATCAGACTTGCGAAAATTTTGATGGTTTCTCAACCATTCTTTAACTTCAAACGCCCATATCTCGCGAACGGATTGACGAAATCGGGTAATTCCTGTTGCATCTGAAAGTAGAAACTCGCCCGATTACAACGGTATGTGAATTTTCCCCTAGGCCATTGTAGTTATTGTTTTCGAGTATCAGACTTGCGAAAATTTTGATGGTTTCTCGACCATTTCTTAACTTCAAACTCCCATATCTCGCGAACTGATTGACGAACTCGAGAAATTCCTGTTGCATCTGAAAGCAGAAGCTCGCCCAAGTACAACGGCATGGGTATTTTCGACCTAGACCATAGTGTTTATTGGTTTCGAGTATCAGACTTGCGAAAATTTTGATGGTTTCTCGACCATTCCTTAACTTCAAACTCCCATATCTCGCGAACGGATTGACGAACTCCAGAAACTCCTGTTGCATCTGAAAGCAGAAACATGCCCGATTACAATGGTGTGTGTACTTTTCCCCTAGGCCATTCCAGTTATTGGTTTCGAGTATCAAACTTGCGAAAATTTTGATGGTTTCTCAACCATTCCTTAACTTCAAACTCCCATATCTCGCGAACGTAATGACGAACTCGAGAAATTCGTATTGCATCTGAAAGTAGAAACTCGCCCGATTACAACGGTATGTCAATTTTTCCCCTAGGCCATTGTAGTTATTGGTTTCGAGTATCAGACTTGCGAAAATTTTGAGTCTTTCTCAACCACTCCGCAATTTCAAACTCGCATATCTCGCGAACGGATTGACGAACTCGAGAAATTCCTATTGCATCTGAAAGCAGAAACTCGCCCAATTACAACGGTATGGGTATTTCCTACCTAGACCATAGTAGTTATTGGTTTCGAGTATCACACTTGCGAAAATTTTGATGGTTTCTCAACCATTCTTTAACTTCAAACGCCCATATCTCGCGAACGGATTGACGAAATCGGGTAATTCCTGTTGCATCTGAAAGTAGAAACTCGCCCGATTACAACGGTATGTGAATTTTTCCCCTAGGCCATTGTAGTTATTGTTTTCGAGTATCAGACTTGCGAAAATTTTGATGGTTTCTCGACCATTTCTTAACTTCAAACTCCCACATCTCGCGAACGGATTGACGAACTCGAGAAATTCCTGTTGCATCTGAAAGCAGAAGCTCGCGCAAGTACAACGGCATGGGTATTTTCGACCTAGACCATAGTGTTTATTGGTTTCGAGTATCAGACTTGCGAAAATTTTGATGGTTTCTCGACCATTCCTTAACTTCAAACTCCCATATCTCGCAAACGGATTGACGAACTCGAGTAATTCCTGTTGCATCTGAAAGTAGAAACTCGCCCGATTACAATGGTGTGTGTACTTTTCCCCTAGGCCATTCCAGTTATTGATTTCGAGTATCAAACTTGCGAAAATTTTGATGGTTTCTAAACCATTCCTTAACTTCAAACTCCCATATCTCGCGAACGGAATGACGAACTCGATAAATTCGTATTGCATCTGAAAGTAGAAACTCGCCCGATTACAACGGTATGTGAATTTTTCCCCTAGGCCATTGTAGTTATTGGTTTCGAGTATCAGACTTGCGAAAATTTTGATTCTTTCTCAACCACTCCTCAATTTCAAACTCGCATATCTCGCGAACGGATTGACGAACTCGAGAAATTCCTATTGCATCTGAAAGCAGAAACTCGTCCCAATTACAACGGTATGGGTATTTCCTACCTAGACCATAGTAGTTATTGGTTTCGAGTATCAGACTTGCGAAAATTTTGATGGTTTCTCGACCATTCCTTAACTTCAAACTCCCATATCTCGCGAACGGATTGACGAACTCCAGAAACTCCTGTTGCATCTGAAAGCAGAAACATGCCCGATTACAATGGTGTGTGTACTTTTCCAATAGGCCATTCCAGTTATTGGTTTCGAGTATCAAACTTGCGAAAATTTTGATGGTTTCTCAACCATTCTTTAACTTCAAACGCCCATATCTCGCGAACGGATTGACGAAATCGGGTAATTCCTGTTGCATCTGAAAGTAGAAACTCGCCCGATTACAACGGTATGTGAATTTTTCCCCTAGGCCATTGTAGTTATTGTTTTCGAGTATCAGACTTGCGAAAATTTTGATGGTTTCTCGACCATTTCTTAACTTCAAACTCCCATATCTCGCGAACTGATTGACGAACTCGAGAAATTCCTGTTGCATCTGAAAGCAGAAGCTCGCCCAAGTACAACGGCATGGGTATTTTCGACCTAGACCATAGTGTTTATTGGTTTCGAGTATCAGACTTGCGAAAATTTTGATGGTTTCTCGACCATTCCTTAACTTCAAACTCCCATATCTCGCGAACGGATTGACGAACTCCAGAAACTCCTGTTGCATCTGAAAGCAGAAACATGCCCGATTACAATGGTGTGTGTACTTTTCCCCTAGGCCATTCCAGTTATTGGTTTCGAGTATCAAACTTGCGAAAATTTTGATGGTTTCTCAACCATTCCTTAACTTCAAACTCCCATATCTCGCGAACGTAATGACGAACTCGAGAAATTCGTATTGCATCTGAAAGTAGAAACTCGCCCGATTACAACGGTATGTCAATTTTTCCCCTAGGCCATTGTAGTTATTGGTTTCGAGTATCAGACTTGCGAAAATTTTGAGTCTTTCTCAACCACTCCGCAATTTCAAACTCGCATATCTCGCGAACGGATTGACGAACTCGAGAAATTCCTATTGCATCTGAAAGCAGAAACTCGCCCAATTACAACGGTATGGGTATTTCCTACCTAGACCATAGTAGTTATTGGTTTCGAGTATCACACTTGCGAAAATTTTGATGGTTTCTCAACCATTCTTTAACTTCAAACGCCCATATCTCGCGAACGGATTGACGAAATCGGGTAATTCCTGTTGCATCTGAAAGTAGAAACTCGCCCGATTACAACGGTATGTGAATTTTTCCCCTAGGCCATTGTAGTTATTGTTTTCGAGTATCAGACTTGCGAAAATTTTGATGGTTTCTCGACCATTTCTTAACTTCAAACTCCCACATCTCGCGAACGGATTGACGAACTCGAGAAATTCCTGTTGCATCTGAAAGCAGAAGCTCGCGCAAGTACAACGGCATGGGTATTTTCGACCTAGACCATAGTGTTTATTGGTTTCGAGTATCAGACTTGCGAAAATTTTGATGGTTTCTCGACCATTCCTTAACTTCAAACTCCCATATCTCGCAAACGGATTGACGAACTCGAGTAATTCCTGTTGCATCTGAAAGTAGAAACTCGCCCGATTACAATGGTGTGTGTACTTTTCCCCTAGGCCATTCCAGTTATTGATTTCGAGTATCAAACTTGCGAAAATTTTGATGGTTTCTAAACCATTCCTTAACTTCAAACTCCCATATCTCGCGAACGGAATGACGAACTCGATAAATTCGTATTGCATCTGAAAGTAGAAACTCGCCCGATTACAACGGTATGTGAATTTTTCCCCTAGGCCATTGTAGTTATTGGTTTCGAGTATCAGACTTGCGAAAATTTTGATTCTTTCTCAACCACTCCTCAATTTCAAACTCGCATATCTCGCGAACGGATTGACGAACTCGAGAAATTCCTATTGCATCTGAAAGCAGAAACTCGTCCCAATTACAACGGTATGGGTATTTCCTACCTAGACCATAGTAGTTATTGGTTTCGAGTATCAGACTTGCGAAAATTTTGATGGTTTCTCGACCATTCCTTAACTTCAAACTCCCATATCTCGCGAACGGATTGACGAACTCCAGAAACTCCTGTTGCATCTGAAAGCAGAAACATGCCCGATTACAATGGTGTGTGTACTTTTCCAATAGGCCATTCCAGTTATTGGTTTCGAGTATCAAACTTGCGAAAATTTTGATGGTTTCTCAACCATTCTTTAACTTCAAACGCCCATATCTCGCGAACGGATTGACGAAATCGGGTAATTCCTGTTGCATCTGAAAGTAGAAACTCGCCCGATTACAACGGTATGTGAATTTTTCCCCTAGGCCATTGTAGTTATTGTTTTCGAGTATCAGACTTGCGAAAATTGTGATAGTTTCTCAACCATTCCTTAACTTCAAACTCCCATATCTCGCAAACGGATTGACGAACTCGAGTAATTCCTGTTGCATCTGAAAGTAGAAACTCGCCCGATTACGACGGTATGTGTATTTTTCCCCTTGGCCATTGTAGTTATTGGTTTCGAGTATCAGACTTGCGAAAATTTTGATGGTTTCTCGACCATTTCTTAACTTCAAACTCCCATATCACGCGAACGGATTGACGAACTCGAGAAATTCCTGTTGCATCTGAAAGCAGAAGCTCGCCCAAGTACAACGGCATGGGTATTTTCGACCTAGACCATAGTGTTTATGGGTTTCCAGTATCAGACTTGCGAAAATTTTGATGGTTTCTCGACCATTCCTTAACTTCAAACTCCCATATCTCGCGAACGGATTGACGAACTCCAGAAACTCCTGTTGCATCTGAAATCAGAAACATGCCCGATTACAATGGTGTGTGTACTTTTCCCCTAGGCCATTCCAGTTATTGGTTTCGAGTATCAAACTTGTGAAAATTTTGATGGTTTCTCAACCATTCCTTAACTTCAAACTCCCATATCTCGCGAACGGATTGACGAATCCGAAAAATTTCTGTTGCCTCTGAAAGTAGAAACTCTCCCGATTACAACGGTATGTGTATTTTTCCCCTAGGCCATTGTAGTAATTGGTTTCGAGTATCAGACTTGCGAAAATTTTGATGGTTTCTCACCCATCTCTTAATTCCAAATTCCGATATTTCGCGAACGGATTGACGAATCCGAAAAATTTCTGTTGCATCTGAAAGTAGAAACTCTCCCGATTACCACGGTATGTGTATTTTTCCCCTAGGCCACTGTAGTTATTGGTTTCGAGTATCAGACTTGCGAAAATTTTGATGGTTTCTCAACCATTCCTTAACTTCAAACTCCCATATATCGCGAACGGATTGACGAACTCGAGAAATTCCTGTTGCATCTGAAAGCAGAAACTCGCCGATTACAACGGTATGTGCATTTTTGCCCTAGGCCATAGTGGTTATTGGTTTCGAGTATCAGACTTGCGAAAATTTTGATGGTTTCTCAACCATTCCTTAACTTCAAACTCCCATATCTCGCGAACGGATTGACGAACTCGAGAAATTCCTGTTGCATCTGAAAGCAGAAACTCGCCCGTATACAACGGTATGTGTATTTTTGCCCTAGACCATAGTAGTTATTGGTTTCGATTATCAGATTCCAAAAATTTTGATGGTTTCTCAACCATTCCTTAACTTCAAACTCCCATATCTCGCGAACTGATTGACGAACTCGAGAAATTCCTGTTGCATCTGAAAGCAGAAACTCGCCCGTATACAACGGTATGTGTATTTTTGCCCTAGACCATAGTAGTTATTGGTTTCGATTATCAGATTCCAAAAATTTTGATGGTTTCTCAACCATTCCTTAACTTCAAACTCCCATATATCGCGAACGGATTGACGAACTCGAGAAATTCCTGTTGCATCTGAAAGCAGTAACTCGCCGATTACAACGGTATGTGCATTTTTGCCCTAGGCCATAGTGGTTATTGGTTTCGAGTATCAGACTTGCGAAAATTTTGATGGTTTCTCAACCATTCCTTAACTTCAAACTCCCATATCTCGCGAACGGATTGACGAACTCGAGAAATTCCTGTTGCATCTGAAAGCAGAAACTCGCCCGTATACAACGGTATGTGTATTTTTGCCCTAGACCATAGTAGTTATTGGTTTCGATTATCAGATTCCAAAAATTTTGATGGTTTCTCAACCATTCCTTAACTTCAGACTCCCATATCTCGCGAACGGATTGATGAACTCTAGAAATTCCTCATGCGTCTGAAAGTAGAAACTCGCCCGATTACAATCGTGTGTGTACTTTTCCCTGGGCCATTCCTGTTATTGGTTTCGAGTATCAGATATGCGAAAATTTTGATGGTTTCTCAACCATTCCGTAACATCAAACTCCCATATCTCGCGAACGGATTGACGAACTCGAGAAATTCCTGTTGCATCTGAAAGCAGACACTCGCCCGTTTACAACGGTATGTGTATTTTTGCCCTAGACCATAGTAGTTATTGGTTTCGATTATCAGATTCCAAATATTTTGATGGTTTCTCAACCATTCCTTAACTTCAAACTCCCATATCTCGCGAACTGATTGACGATCTCGAGAAATTCCTGTTGCATCTGAAAGCAGAAACTCGCCCGTATACAACGGTATGTGTATTTTGGCCCTAGGCCATAGCAGTTATTTGTTTCGAGTATCAGACTTGCGAAAATTTTGATGGTTTCTCAACCATTCCTTAACTTCAAACTCCCATATCTCGCGAACGGATTGACGAACTCGAGAAATTCCTGTTGCATCTGAGAGCAGAAACTCGCCCGATTACAACGGTATGTGTATTTTTTTCCTAGGCCACTGTAGTTATTGGTTTCGAGTATCAGACTTGCGAACATTTTGATGGTTTCTCAACCATCTCTTAATTCCAAACTCCCATATCTCGCGAACGGATTGACGAACTCGAGAAATTCCTGTTGCATCTGAAAGCAGAAACTCTCCCGATTACAACGGTATGTGTATTTTTTTCCTAGGCCACTGTAGTTATTGGTTTCGAGTATCATACTTGCGAACATTTTGATGGTTTCTCAACCATCTCTTAATTCCAAACTCCCATATCTCGCGAACGGATTGACGAACTCGAGAAATACCTGTTGCATCTGAAAGCAGAAACTCGCCCGTTTACAACGGTATGTGTATTTTTGCCCTAGGCCATAGTACTGATTGGTTTCGAGTATCAGACTTGCGAAAATTTTGATGGTTTCACAAACATTCCATTACTTCAAACTCCCATATCTCGCGAACGGATTGACGAACTCGAGAAATTCCTGTTGCATCTGATAGCAGAAACTCGCCCATTTACAACGGTATGTGTATTTTTGCCCTAGGCCATAGTAGTTATTGGTTTCGAGTATCAGACTTGCGAAAATTTTGATGGTTTCTCAACCATTCCTTAACTTCAAACTCCCATATATCGCGAACGGATTGACGAACTCGAGAAATTCCTGTTGCTTCTGAAAGCAGAAACTCGCCCGATTACAACGGTATGTGCATTTTTGCCCTAGGCAATAGTAGTTATTGGTTTCGAGTATCAAACTTGCGAAAATTTTGATGGTTTCTCAACCATCTCTTAATTCCAAACTCCGATATTTCGCGAACGGATTGACGAACTCGGGACATTCCTGTTGCATCTGAAAGCAGAAACTCTCCCGATTACAACGGTATGTGTATTTTTTTCCTAGGCCACTGTAGTTATTGGTTTCGAGTATCAGACTTGCGAACATTTTGATGGTTTCTCAACCATCTCTTAATTCCAAACTCCGATATTTCGCGAACGGATTGACGAATCCGAAAAATTTCTGTTGCATCTGAAAGCAGAAACTCTCCCGATTACAACGGTATGTGTATTTTTTTCCTAGGCCACTGTAGTTATTGGTTTCGAGTATCAGACTTGCGAACATTTTGATGGTTTCTCAACCATCTCTTAATTCCAAACTCCGATATTTCGCGAACGGATTGACGAATCCGAAAAATTTCTGTTGCATCTGAATGTAGAAACTCTCCCGATTACAACGGTATGTGTATTTTTCCCCTAGGCCATCGTAGTTATTGGTTTCGGGTAGCAGACTTGCGAACATTTTGATGGTTTCTCAACAATTCCTTAACTTCAGACTCCCATATCTCGCGAACGGATTGATGAACTCTAGAAATTCCACATGCATCTGAAAGTAGAAACTCGCCCGATTACAATCGTGTGTGTACTTTTTCCCTGGGCCATTCCTGTTATTGGTTTCGAGTATCAGACATGCGAAAATTTTGATGGTTTCTCAACCATTCCGTAACATCAAACTCCCATATCTCGCGAACGGATTGACGAACTCGAGAAATTCCTGTTGCATCTGAAAGCAGACACTCGCCCGTTTACAACGGTATGTGTATTTTTGCCCTAGACCATAGTAGTTATTGGTTTCGAGTATCAGATTCAAAAAATTTTGATGGTTTCTCAACCATTCGTTAACTTCAAACTCCCATATATCGCGAACGGATTGACGAACTCGAGAAATTCCTGTTGCATCTGAAAGCAGAAACTCGCCCAATTACAACGGTAAGTGCATTTTTGCCCGAGGCCATAGTGGTTATTGGTTTCGAGTATCAGACTTGCGAACATTTTGATGGTTTCTCAACCATCTCTTAATTCCAAACTCCGATATTTCGCGAACGGATTGACGAATCCGAAAAATTTCTGTTGCATCTGAAAGTAGAAACTCTCCCGATTACCACGGTATGTGTATTTTTCCCCTAGGCCACTGTAGTTATTGGTTTCGAGTATCAGACTTGCGAAAATTTTGATGGTTTCTCAACCATTCCTTAACTTCAAACTCCCATATATCGCGAACGGATTGACGAACTCGAGAAATTCCTGTTGCTTCTGAAAGCAGAAACTCGCCCGATTACAACGGTATGTGCATTTTTGCCCTAGGCAATAGTAGTTATTGGTTTCGAGTATCAAACTTGCGAAAATTTTGATGGTTTCTCAACCATCTCTTAATTCCAAACTCCGATATTTCGCGAACGGATTGACGAACTCGGGACATTCCTGTTGCATCTGAAAGCAGAAACTCTCCCGATTACAACGGTATGTGTATTTTTTTCCTAGGCCACTGTAGTTATTGGTTTCGAGTATCAGACTTGCGAACATTTTGATGGTTTCTCAACCATCTCTTAATTCCAAACTCCGATATTTCGCGAACGGATTGACGAATCCGAAAAATTTCTGTTGCATCTGAAAGCAGAAACTCTCCCGATTACAACGGTATGTGTATTTTTTTCCTAGGCCACTGTAGTTATTGGTTTCGAGTATCAGACTTGCGAACATTTTGATGGTTTCTCAACCATCTCTTAATTCCAAACTCCGATATTTCGCGAACGGATTGACGAATCCGAAAAATTTCTGTTGCATCTGAATGTAGAAACTCTCCCGATTACAACGGTATGTGTATTTT